>NC_058166.1:6941410-7002723 GCF_020080835.1 Cotesia glomerata | reverse complement strand
GGTGTTGAAATACCTAACGTAAAATACGTCACGTAAGAAACCCAACCGGTAATTTACGTGTATTATACATGTATAAAACTAAGTATAATACGTTAAGTATTTTACGTGCCCTTCCCTGAACGTTATACTTCAAAAATGTAAAGCTTCTAATAGCGATAGCATCACAAGTGTGCCATTTGTAAATCGTTCAAGGTTCTAAACGTGATGTTTCCCTAACGTCATACGTTTAAAAAGTCAATCAGCCATGTCGACTGTAGGAGTTCCGTTGATGCAGTAGATTTCTTCAGATAATGAAAAAACCTATATGAATTTCAATCTGACCAATCTGACCAAAGTCACATCGTCTAATATATATTATTAGAAATTTTATTAATAATAATAATACTAGTAACAATAACTTGATAAATAAAAATTAATAATAATAATAACGTAATTCGAAAATTAAATATTAAATAATAATTAATTCCCTGATTAAAAAAATCAATTAAAAAGAATTGAAAATGACGAAAAATGAATTCATTTCTATACTTTTAATTCCTCGATTTTTTCATCGTATCTAGAAAATGAATTCATATTAATTCTATTCAATGAATAAATAATTTTTGAATTTCTGGCTTCCCAAATTATTAAAAAGAATAGAAATGAATTCACGGCTTTTAATTCTGCTGAATTCATTTCAATCGGTAAATACTTTTGAATTTTCGGCATTGCTGAGAATTGAAATGAATTAAAATGAATTAACAAATTCAAATTATTTTCAATTCATTTCTATCGGTAAATAATCCTCAATTTTGTTCTGTTCGAACGATTGAAAAAAATTAAAATGAATTAAAAACTTTCAATTTTTTTTAATTCATTTCAATCGGTAAATGATCCCTATTTCTTTCCGCACCTGTAATAGAGAAAAATTAAAAAGAATTCTTATTTTTTAATTCTTATCAATTCATTTCTATCGGTAAATACTTCATAATTCCTATCTTTTTTATTAATTGAAAGCAATAAAAGCGAATTAATAATTTTGAATTATTTCTAATTCATTTCTATCAGTAAACACTCCATAATTTCTATTTTTTTTATTAATTAAAATAAATAAAAGTGAATTCAAAATTTTCGATTTTTTTTAATTTATTCCAATCGGTAAATGATCCGTATTTCTTTCCGTATACCTGTAATAGTGAAAAATTAAACGGAATTCATATTTTTTAATTCTTATCAATTTATTTCCATTGATAAATACTCGACAATTGTTTTTTGTCTGAATGATTAAAAAAAATTGAAATAAATTCAAAAATTTGAATTCTCTTCTTTTTATTTTCATCGGTAAATAATTAACGATACTTATGGGTATGTAATATACTAACCTAAGATAAGATTAAAAGAGAATAATGTCAATCAGTTTGTTAATTACAGTTTTTTATTATTGAACCTCAAATTCATTGGGTTGAATACATAAATAATTTCTATTAGGTTCATGATATAGCAGAGATTTAATCGAAATATAAACCAGTTTTGATTTAATGTCTGTTATTGGTAATCGCACTGTTTGATTCGCACAATTATCAACCGCCCAAAGATGCTCAAAGTCGTCAACAGAATGCACATCCAGTTTCCGAATTTCCATCACTGCTTCATTATTTATCGATAAAAATTGAATGATTTGTCCCATTTCGCCATTATTCATTCTAATAAATGAGAAGTTTTTCTTGCTTGTTCTTGGTCCCATAGTGCATGTTGGTCATATTTCATGCTAGGCTAGACACCGTCTTGCTGGCTTTCTTGCATGCACTGTCGAGGTGTTCACGGAAAGATAGTTTCTCGTCTATCATTACCCCTAGATAGCGCAGGGCCCTTGTTGACGTCAGTGTTGTTCCTCCCATGCCCACAGCGAATGGTTTTGGGAACCATTTTTGACGTGTCAAAACGACCATCTCGGTTTTCTGTTTGGCGAGTTTCAGGTGATGCTTATCAAGCCAAGTCTCGACAGCGTCAATAGTTT
This sequence comes from Cotesia glomerata, assembly GCF_020080835.1. Taxonomy (NCBI): domain Eukaryota; kingdom Metazoa; phylum Arthropoda; class Insecta; order Hymenoptera; family Braconidae; genus Cotesia; species Cotesia glomerata. The sequence goes on along the minus strand of NC_058166.1, from coordinate 7,000,727 downwards.
CCCGAACTAGCAGTTCGGCCTCTTCTACGCTGTCCACCATTATAGTGACCGCAACGTCGTCTGCAAAGCCTGTTAGCTCTACTTGCTCTGGTAACGGGATTCCAAGAAGCTCGTCGTAGTCTGCGTTCCATAGATCGGGCCCCATTATTGAGCCTTGCGGCACGCTAGCCGTTATGGCGTATTCTTGTGGGCCTTCGGTAGTTTCCACTATTAGCTTTCTATCGTCAAGGTAGTTGTTGATTAACGCCAGATTCTCTGGCTCCGCGTCAAACTTGTGCTCCAGAGCGTCTAAAATGTCTCCCCAGTTTGCGCTGTTAAATGCGTTTTTGACATCTAGCGTGAGGAGAAGGCATACTTTACGAGCTTTGAGACTACCAGACCATGCTTGTGTTGCTGTCTTTATGACTTTCTCAATCGCTCCGACTGTCGAACGACCTTTCCGGAAGCCATGCTGGTTGGTGGCAAAACCTCCAGCACGGTCTATGTCGTTGCGAAGTCTCCCTTGTATGAGCTTCTCGAGCAGTTTTCTGACAATGTCTAGCATGTGTGTGTGTGTGTGTGTGTGTGTGTGTGTGTGTGTGTGTGTGTGTGTGTGTGTGTGTGTGTGTGTGTGTGTGTGTGTGTGTGCATGTGACCCTCTTATAACTTTTGAACGGCTTGACCGATTTTATCACGGTTGGCGCCAGTCGAAAGGGATTGTCCAAACTTAGATTTTGAATACAATTTGGAATAACTTTTAAACGGCTTTACCGATCGATTCCAAAAACTAATCAGCTCTTGACATCAAAAAATCACGCCGATCGCTGCCAGTCTGAACAAAATCGGTTCATTCGTTCCTGAGTTATCGTTGTCGAAAAAAAAATCCGAATAACGTGTATTTTCGGAATTACTCCGAAATTCCTAGTTTGATCAATTCAAACAAAGATTTTTTATGAGGCTGAAAAAACTGCGTCGAATGCCGCCAACTACGTACAAATCAGTTGATTCATTCAAAGGTTATTGTGGTTTGAAAATTCAAAAAAAAGTATTCTACGAAACATCCAGCAGACTTTTGAGCTCGAAGAGCTCAAAAGTATAGAAAAGCTATCTCGCTGAGCTTGGAGAACTCAAAATAAGACATAAATAGTATTTTGGAGCTCGAAGAGCTCAAAAATATCATTAATGCAATTTTAAGCGCCTAGGTATGGAATGAGCGAGAAGTTGCAGCGATGACCTTTAAAATCAATCGTTTTCCATATTTTTTCAATAACTACTATTGATTTCAATTTCTCAGTATATATCGTATATATATCAGTATATATCGATAACTACAAAATTTGCGTAGAACGAATTTTTTAAAATTATTTTCAATGAATATTGTTAAAGAGGGATTATTATTCACCTATTCATAAAAAATTTCCTAGACCCTTACTTCTACTCAAACACACTTATATTTATTTTTTTTTATATTGCAGATGTATTTGAACACTATTTAAAAATATCTATTCACATGCGTTGTTATTCTCAAGTTGAAAAAGATAAGCACTTGGGGAACTTAAGAAAATATTTAAGCAAATCTATTGCGAAGATAAAAGGAAATGCAAAAAAAAGCCAAAATATTAATAAAAATGATAAAAAAAAAGAAAGCGGAAGTGAAGTGCTGCTCAGAAAAGATAATTCAAAGGATGCGAAAAATAGTGAAGAGGAAAGTGAGCCTGAGACTGACGACCCTAATAAACTGTATGAAAAGGCTGAGTTCGAAAATGAGGAGGCTGATATCGAGAATCGGAGGGCTGCAGTCAGGGATGGCGCGACTGATGACGAGGATGATGAGGATGGGATCGAGGAAGGTGCTTTGATAATTGATGAAGACAAAGTGTACAGTTCAGCGGGGAATGACAGCGACGTAGAACGTGAAATTGATGATGAAAGTGCCACTGAATAGTCGCCTTACTTAAATATTTATATTACTTAATTTTTAAAAAATGCATCACGTTTGTTATATAAAATAAAAAAATAAATTAAATTAAATTAAATTTTGTTCTGTTATTTGTAAATTAACTATTGCATTTGTCCTCAGGATGGAACTGCTGAAAAATTTTACTATTTCCTGACTCAGATCGTAAAGCTTGTTCAAAAAACACCACAAGCTCAAAAAATAAAAATAAATAAATATATATATATATATATATATATATATATATATATATATATATATATATCTATATATCTATATCTATATTCTATATCTATATATCTATATCTATATAGATATATATATATATAAGAGATTTCCACCTATATAGTCACTCATCACGATATCTCTGGAACCATTAGAGCTAAAGACTTGAAATTTGGTAGGAATATTCCTTTCGCCGAGTAGAGGTCAGCTAAGAACGGATTTTACGAAATTCCACCCACAAGGGGGGTTGCGGGGGCGTTAACAATAGAAAATTCCCATTTTTTACCTATAGCTCCTATCGACTTCAAATTTGGTAGGAATCTCCTATATGTGATGTAGAAATGATCTAAGAGCGGATTTTACGACAATCTACTCCCAATATGGATTGCGGGGGTGGACGTTAACAATGAAAATTAAAAATTTCCGACTTCTAGCTCCTACAGACTCCTAATTTTGTATGAATTTTGTGTAAGTGATGTAAAAATAATTTATGAACGAATTTTACGATATCCCACTCCACAGAAGAATGCGGGGGTGGGTCTTAACAATGAAAATTTTAAATTTTTTAGCTGTAGCTCCTAAAGGCTCAAAATTTGATAAATATCTGCTATATGCGAGGTAGAAATGATCTAAGAGTGGATTTTATGACAATCTACTCCCAATATGGATTGCGGGGGTGGACGTTAACAATGAAAATTAAAAATTTTCGACTTTTGCTCCTACAGACTCCTAATTTTGTATGAATTTTGTGTAAGTGATGTAAAAATAATTTATGAACGAATTTTACGATATCCCACTCCACAGAGGAGTGCGGGGGTGGGTCTTAACAATGAAAATTTTTAATTTCCGAGCTGTAGCTCCTATAGGCTCCAAATTTGGTAAGAATCTGTTCTATTTATTTTTATTTATTTATTTTATTGAAGACATTCGGCCCTAGAACTGACGTTCCCTAAAGGCCGTAGAAATTTAATAGTATTATTACATAGTGAGTAAGTACTTTGAATACAAAATTATAAAGTAATTTGAATACAAAATTAAAAAGTAATTTGAATACAAAATTAAATAGTAATCTGAATACAAAATTAGAAACCATTTTGAATAACATTTTAATCATATAAGTAAATGAACACTTATTATTATTATTGACTCTCTAGTTCAAATGTCTTTATCAAAAATTAATTTGTAACACAACGTCTGAAACTCAGCTGAAGAATTCACGGCCACAAGATCACTCGGTAACTGATTCCATTCCCTTACTGCAGTCAACAAGAATGAATTTTCATAGGCAACAGTCCTACAGGCAGGCTGATGCAGAACTTGATTTCTACGCTCAGCACGACCCCTGACATCAAGCAATATTTTGAAATTCGAATGCAACAACTTATGATGCTGCATATTTAGCATTTTATACACCAGACTCAAAATTAGAAACTCACGCCTACTTCGGAGCGTCAACCATCCAAGTCTCCTCCTGTAAGGTGTTATGTGCTCAAACCGCCGAGCTCCAAATATGAATCTGATGCAAGCATTGAACTTCCGCTGGAGCCTAAGTTGCAAAGTCCCCGAAATATTTGTAAATACAGCACTGCAATAATCAAATATAGGCAATATCAGAGCAGCAACTAGTCTTCTCCGCATTGAAGCACTTAGCACCTTACTGTTCATTTTCAATCGAGCAAGACAACTCATCGCTTGTTGGCTGGTAGATACCACTTGGTCATGCCAAGACAAAGTACTGTCTAAGCGAACACCACGATACTTGACACTCGAGACATAGACAACAGGCACTCCCTCTACGAGCACACCAGGTGCATTCTGACAAACTTGACTGCTAACATGTTGCCGACTGCCGAAAATAGCAGCTTTTGTCTTAGCCTCATTAAGTTTGAGCCGATTGTGACGGCACCAATCTTCAATTTTCACAATCGTAGCGTTCAGCCCATCCACTGCCTGTCCAATTCCTTCCATTTTGCTAATAACATAGATCACTAGATCATCAGCATAAAATATATGCTTACAGTCTATCACAGAACCAAGCTCCGAAACAAACAGTGCATACAGCAGCGGTCCAAGCACACTCCCCTGAGGCACTCCACTAGTCAGCTCTTTCCATGACGAGACATTATCCTCATTTTTTACCGCCTGACGCCTGCACGTCAAATACGAATGAAACCACCTTAGTGCACTCTCTGAAAGGTTCAGTTCTCGTAGCTTCATCAGTAGTAGCAAATGATCAACACTATCAAATGCTTTTGTAAAGTCAAAAAACACTGCAATAGTAATTAACCGCTCATCGATTCCAGCACGTATATCGTCACATAATCGAAGCAATGCCGTTTGCGTACTCATTCCCTCACGAAACCCAGTTTGACAAGGATCTAATAAGTTATTAGCCGTAACATAGCAGACTAATTGTTCATAGACACAGCGCTCAAGCACCTTTGATAACGAACACAGAATGGAAATTGGTCTGTAGTCACTGAAAATGCTCTGGCGATTTCGCCTTCGGTATCGGAATAACAAATGTATCTTTCCACTGCTTCGGAAACTCTGATGACACCAATGACGCATTGAGCAAGTCCACAATCGATTGCAAACAAAATGGCAGTAATAGCTTATAGTACCCAATTGGAACCCCATCCGGCCCAACCGCACCTGTGCTAATGCGTTTTAAGTTCTTTTCAACATCACTAATAGTAATCTCAACAAAAGTAAACTGCTGATCACCATCGCCACACATGCACGCCGCCAGCAGCAAATCATCGCTTACACAACTGCCACCAATTGACACAAAATAATCATTGAGTCCTTCAACATCAAGATTTAACGGATTTACAGATGACTTAGTTTTGAGAAGCCCAAGCCGCCTGAAATCATTCCAAATTGCCTTCGGACTTCCATGAAGTTCTAGCCTCGATTTTAAATAATCCTTCTTGGCAGCCAAAATCCTTCGTTTAACTAGACGACGCACATTGGAAAACTCAGCATACGCATACCCAGTTCTTTTGAAAATTCTATACAACTTATTCCTTCTGCTTTGGAGATCACGTATGTCGTCATTAAGCCACGGAGCTGGTAACCTAGAAACTTTGATTGTACGCTCAGGAGCAATTGAGTCCAAAACTCGACAAATACCACCATTCAGAGTAGTAACCGACTCATCCAATGTCTTATAACGATCAAACATCGGTAGCTCAGTTTCTAACACTTGGGCCTCAATGGCTTCCGGGGTGATTAGCTTCCAACTGCGACACTTAATTGTCTTTGCCTGCTGCTTTGTCATAGCAAAATTCACATTCACCGATATCACATCATGTCTTGACAAAAAAGGCACATCTGACTGAGCTGAAGAAATAACCGCTGCTTGGTCACTCACAATGCAATGATCAATCCACGTGTCCGACGTCGCCGTATGATGCGTAGCAGCATAGGGAACCAAATACAAATCATGCATGCTGCAGAAGTCCCTCAGACACTTGGACTCATAAGAATCCGTCAACATGTTAATATTTAAATCACCAATAATCACAATGTTGTTGTAAAAAGGCAGCAGCTGATCAAAGTCTTGCTCAAAAGCATCAAACAATGCCGCTCGCGGCGGTCGGTAAATAACACAAACTAATATCTTTCTGCTGTTATCAGCCAGTAATTCAACAGCAATATATTCCAATTCAAAATCTGATAAGTTCGATGAGCATGCCACTACCCTTGAAGACAATGTATTCTTCACAAACAATGCAACACCACCCCCATGACGCAGCCTCCTGTCATTTCTATGTAACCGAAAGCTTGGCAAATTAATCTGAACATCAACAACATTCGCATTGAGCCAAGTCTCAGACACAGCAATAACATCCGAAAAATCAGATCTAAATTGTTCTTGAAATTCATCAACATGAGACACAAGTGATTGAGCATTAAGGTGACATAGTTTTAAATAATTAGGTACACTCGGAATTACAGCTGAGACAACACGTTGTGGAGAGTCAATATGTTCACGTTATGCAGACAGCCCCTGAATATGATCAAGGTCCATTGATGGGTACACCTTGACCGGCTCAGACCCAACCTTAGGACGAACACAAACACATGTGTTAGCAATCCAGATGTTTCTCTTATCTATTGCTGGATATTTTCCTATCAATGATCGCTTTAGTTTGTACAGCGATTGCGGGTACCTCCTACTAACATAAATAGGCACTCTAGGCATGCCTGGAATTATCACATTAGCCGTAAGATCCTTAAGCTTTCTCCTTGCAGCAATAAAACTGTTGACAGTCTGTGGCGACTTACACTTGACAACAATCTCGCGACATCTAGCCCCTGGACCCTTCTTGCCAATTCTGTCCGCATACTGAAACCTATCGCAATTTAAGTCAGGCACACCCATCATAGACCCAAGCCGCACAACCATATCAAGCAAATTCTCTGATTCAACTTCCTTAAAACCAGAAACAACAAATTGGTCACTGAGTAATGCAGACTCCAACTGAAGCTGACGTATTTCCACATTAATGTCAGACGATGCCTTTACTGTACTGCTAACCTGATCCGCAACCTGCTTTATAAAAGCAGCACTATTCGAAGATCCAATGTCTGGCAACCCTCCTGCCTCAAGCTTCGTGACACGATCATTTAATGTACCGCAGGTATCTTGTAATTTGTCAACACGCTCCGTCAGACCTGTTAATTTTTCATTCATCGTAGTTAACAAGTCTAGCTTGGCATTAATCTGCGCCAGCACTGCAGCAGAGTCCGTAGGTAATGGACAGACCGGACACCTAACCGCTACAAAAGCCTTGGCATCTACCTTTGTTTGTAAACAATAACGCACCTTTACACAAAGTGTATGAAACATATGTTTACACGATGCGCCAGTACTCTCAGCTGAAGCAGTGTCACTGATTTGCCGACAACACAATCCACAGTACTCTACTTTATCTCCAGCTTTATCTTTTTCTTTAGTTTTATCTGTTTTATCTCCAGTCTTATCTTTTTCTTTAGTTTTATCTCCAGCCATTTCCACAAGAGGGCAGCCGGATCTCAGATAACCAGATTAAATGCCAAAGATGCTAGTACAACAATTATCTAGACCTAACCATAAACTAGCGAAAACCGAACTACAGCTAGCAATTTATACAGTCAGTCTTAACCAAAACTGAAAACAATATCGATATAATTATGCAATAAAAGCACTTCAGTGTGAAATACACTCAAACCACCAGAAAATATCAACTGATGCACAAAAAACTCGAATATCAAGTAGAGCAAACTTCCATACATCCACTCACTATGAAGTCAGAACTGAACTTGGGATGTAGAAATGATTTAAGAGCGGATTTAATGACAGCCTACCCCCAATATGGATTGCGGGGGTGGGCGTTAACAATGAAAATTTTAAATTTCCGAGCTACAGCTCTGACAGACTCCTAATTTTGTATGAATTTTGTGTAAGTGATGTAAAAATAATTTATGAACGAATTTTACGATATCCCTCCCCACAGGGGGGTGCGGGGGTGGGTTTTAACAATTAAAATTTTAAATTTTCGAGCTGTAGCTCCTATAAGCTCCAAATTTGAAAAGAATCTGCTATATGCGATAAACTGAAACTAAGGAAACGACCCAAAGTCGAAGAAAGTATTTACTAGCGTTATAGATTGAAATATAGATTAACTATCAAGTTGAAATACTAAAATAAAATAATAAATTATAAAATTAGTGTAAGAAAAGTAGATTTAAGCGAAAGATGTATCAGAGTTTGTTAGACAAGCTGTACATCTGGTGCCAATAAATCTATCTATATATATATATGAGATTTCCACCTATATATTGACTCATTACGATATCTCTGGAACCATAAGGCGTAGAGATTTGAAATTTTGTAGGAATATTCCTTTCGCCGAGTAGAGGTCAGCTAAGAACGGATTTTACGAAATTCCACCCACAAGGGGGGTTGCGGAGGCGTTGACAATGGAAAATTCCCATTTTTAAACTATAGCTCCTATCTACTCCAAATTTAGTAGGAATCTCCTATATGTGATGTAGAAATTATCTATGAGCGGATTTTATGATAATTCATCCCCAATAAAGATTGCGGGGTAGGGGTTAACAATGAAAATAAAAAATTTCTAAACTATCCCTAGTGGATCTGATTACACCGAATACACTCAAATCACACGGTGTAAATGTGAAAAATTACACTGTACTTACACCAGAGTACCACGGTGTGTTACAGTAGGATTTCAGTGTAGACACAGCGGTGATCAAAAACTGCTGCGTTACACCGTGTTTAAACCGAATTCTCACTTTGAATGTAAACAACAGGTGTTACACCGTCTCTACACTGGAATTCCACCGTAAATGTAAAAAAGCGTGTGTTACACCGTCTCTACACTGGAATTTCACCGTAAATGTAAAAAAGCGTGTATTACACCGTTTCTACACTGGAATCCCACCGTGAATGTAAAAGAGCGTATGTTACACCGTTTCTACACTAGAATCCCACTGTAAGCAACAAGAACATAGATATTACACCGTACTTACACTGACATTACTCCTAAACTTTTAAATCGGGTATTGCACCGTATCTATGCTGGAATTTCACTAGTTATAAAAATACCAGAAATACCCAGAAATCCCATTGTACACTGAGAAATAAATTTTCTTTCGAAAAAGAAACAATGCCTCACTAAAACACTAATTTGCCGGAAATTTACAATAATTCAATTTCTGAGTTGAAGAAATAAAAAATTTTCAATCAATAATTTTCTTTTCAAAAAAATTTTTATAGATTTCGGAAAGAACAATTTTAGATGAAAATTCATAAATTTTCTATTATCTAAAATTTTTTTTTTCTAAACACAAAAAAACTATTGGTAATTATTTACAAGTGGGGTCCACCATTTTTATTATCATTTTTATGAACGAAATTTTTTTTTTATTTTTTACAAAAAAGTTGAATATCACCATTTTCTAAAAAATTTATAAATTTTTTTTGAAAATTTGTTAAAATTGTGTTAATCAAATGTTTTTTTCAAATTGTTCATTTTTTTATGTATTTTTCAAAATAAATATATCAAAATTTTCAAAAAAAAAAATGAAAATTAAAAAAAATGAAAATTAAAATGGTGGACACCACTTGTAAATAATTACCAAATTTTTTTTCAACAAAAAAGTGACTGTGAGAAAAATTTTTATTTCTTCAACTCAGGAACATAATGATTAAAAATTATCAACAAATTAATTTCTTGTCACAACAATATCCATTTTTTTTTAAAGAAATTTTTTCTGTTTGAGTCAGCAAAATGACTTGTACATTCAAAAACTCTGTTATCAAATGATTCTACTAAAAAATTGTTAAGCCTAGCACATTATTTAAAAATGATCATACTCCATAACATTTGTACTTAAAATTTTATTCACAAAGATAGAAATACTTTTTTTTCTTATTTATTTTAATTAATTAATTTTATTTTCTTATTTAATTTTATCTAATTTAATTAATGTAATCTAATGTTGTTAGGGAGTGAGGAAATTTTTGCAATATTTGTTGGACATTTCGTAGTAGAAAATACATGTTTACAAATTCAATCACTTATTAATTAAAGCACACTAATAATAAATAATGCATGTTTTATAGTATGAAATAATATTTATTGATTTAATAGAAATAAATCTTTTAAGATTTTTGCAAGCTTTTGAGATGATATACGTAAAAAAATTATAAAAATATTAAAGTTACATAAAAAAATTATCTTTTTTTGTTATCAAAATCGAAATTCAATCTCAAAAGTACACTTTCAATTTTATTAACTCGTTAATTAAGATATATCAGTTTTATAAATAAAATATTGACTACTCATAATAGTATAGGATCCATTACTTTGAATTAGCGACAATAATTATAGAATTGCTCTAGGAACTGTTACCATAATTTGTATTCGTACTCCTTATCATTGAACAGGAACAAATTTCGTAAAATAATGGAGACAGTTCCTATATTTTTCTTTTCATGTACAGTCATTCAAGAACTGTTTATTTATTCATTTCGAGTATTACTTACTCGATACATTTATAAATTTCATACTCTTGATAATCTCTTTGTCATTAGTCAAGTTTCCCAACAATTTGGAAGATCAAAAACAAAGATGCCCATGTCTGTACATATTTGAGTTGCAGGCCGGACTAATTTTAAATTGCTTACAAAAGTTATGTCGTTGCTTATTTCTACTTGTTTAATATAATTTGTACCATAAGCACTTTTTTTTAAAACGTAAACTTTTACGAAAAATCCTTTAAATCGAATATTCTTTGTTTTATTTATAAATAAAAATAACATTTGCTTTTTTTATGAATTGATGCCCCCCCCCCCCGTATAAAAAAATTACGAAAAAATTAATCTTTTTCTCTTCATTATTTTTGTTAATAGAATTATTTTCAACTGCTATACTACCATACTACAATCAATTAAAACATAAAAACTATTTTTTTAGATCATAAATATTTCTAGAAAAATTGTATTAGTCTGTTCTTTTCGTTAAGAAGTAGTCTAATAAGTCTTCGCCAATAATTAAAAATAAAAATTATAGAATAAACTGTAATTTAATCAGCTATTAAAAAGAAGCTGTTGATTCTTAACATTCGACAAAAAATCATCTTTGTAGAGAATTTAATTTCCTACAAAACCATACCAAGGGTTTTTTTTTTATATTTGGTGCATTGAATTGTCTATAACAAAAAAATGAGTGAAAAAAAATCTGGAAAACGGTAGACCCTAAAGGCCATCCCTGCAACTTCCCGCTAATTCCATATCCAAGTGCTTAAAATTGCACTTATGCACTGATAGAAGGATTTGTTTATAGTTAAAAGTATTTGTTAATATTTAACAAATCATTTATTAGAGACCACTTTTCAGTCCTTATCTAATATTTCTTAGTATTTAAAAAGATTTATTAATATTTAATCAACGAATATCAAATTTATTAAATACAAACAAATTCTTTTAAATACTAAGAAATATTTGTTTAATACTAAAAATTGGTCTCTAATAAATGATTTGTTAACTATTAACAAATATTTTTTGATACAAATAAATCCTACTATCAGTGTGACGTTTTTGAACTTTTCGAACTCAAAATTATAATTTATGTATTATTTTAGGCTCTCCGAGCTCAAAAAGATAGCTTTTCTATGCTTTTGAGCTCGTTGAGCTCAAAAGTCTGATGGAAGTTTCATAGAATACTATTTTTTGAACTTTCGAACCGCAATAACTTTTGAATGAATTAACCGATTTTCATGCGGTTGGTGGCAATCGACGTGGTTTTTAAGGCTCTAATAATGATTTTATTTCATCAAGAACGATTCACAAAGAAATGTCGAAGTTATGTGAAAAAAACACTTTTTTCGAAATTTTTCGTTTTCGATAACTCTCGAACGAATCAACAGAATTTCACGGGACTGGTGGCAATCGACGTGGTTTTTCAAACATAAGAACAGATTAGTTTTTGGAATCGATCGGTGGAGCCGTTTAGAAGTTATTTCAAATAAACGATTTTTTTTAAATTTTATTTTTGAGATTTTTCAAAATCTAGCGAACCGAATCGATTCATATTTCTCACGAAATTTAATGGCAATGATATTCTTTGGATCGCCACCTATTTCGATCCAATCGGTCGAGCCGTTCAAAAGTTGTAAGAGGTTTACATACATACACTGATAGAAGGATTTGTTTGTATTTAATAAATCAATTTATTAAAATCTTAAAATCTTGGGTGGAAATAATATTTTTTTACTATTAACAATATTTGTTAGTATTAACTAAATCTATTTTTTATGAAAACAAAATTTTTGTAACTATTAAGAAGCTTTAATATATTTAAAAAAATATTTATTTCCACCAAATAAGATTTGTTAATAGTTAACAAATATTTTGTTGGTGATCGGTGTTGGTAGATGGCGTTGGTACTTAACGCGTAGTTGTAAATAAAGAGAATTAATCAGACTGAGAATTATATTTACAAATAATTGTAAACTATTTTTCTTTTTATAATTTGTATCCTTTAATTTCATTTTACATTTACTTCATTAAATATCTAATTCTCTGTAATTTTATAATTAAAATAAAACATTGAAACACGTTTCTGAGGAATTTTTTAAATATTAATAATCCAGTGTGTAAATACTAATAAATGATTTATTAAATATTAATAAATGATTTTATAGATGTTTATAAATCGTTCTTTATATGTTAATAAATCGTTTATTAAATAGTAATAAATATTTGGTTAGCACAAAAAAATAGCTGCTAATAAATAATTTATTAACTGTTAATAAATATTAGTTAAGGACCTATCCTCTAATAAATCATTTATTAAATATTAACAAATCTTTTTAAATACAAAAAAATCCTTCTATCAGTGTAGAACTCCGTGTTAATATTAAAGATAAATTAACATTGAACGTTATTAAAATTAAAAAGGTGTGTGTGTGTGTGTGTGTGTAAGTTTGTGAACCGATTATAAATTTTGAACGGCTTGACCGATTTGATCGCGGTTAGTGGCATTCGAAAGGTCTTGACCAAACTTAGATTTTTAATATAATTTGGACCGATTCAAACCGGTAAATTTTGAGAAATTTTGAAAAAACTACGAAAAAAATTTTTTTTAAATGTGGTTTTTTTAGAATAACTTTTAAACCGCTTTACCGATCGATTCCAAATCTAATTAGCTCTTAAAATAAAATAACCACGTCGATCGCCGCGTAAAAAACGATTCATTCATTCAAAAGTAATTGCAGTTTAAAAATTTTAAGAATAGTGTTTTTTTAAATTGCTATTAGATTATTGAGCTCGAAGAGCTCAAAAGCCAAAAAAATCGAAATATTTGAGCTTGGAGAGCTCAAAATCATACAACAGCTCACTCTTTGAGCTCGGAGAACTCGAAAACAGATAAATTATATTTCGGAGTTCGAGAAGCTCAAAACGTCATAAGTGCAATATCAAGCGTTTAGGTATGGAATTAGCGGAAAATTGCAGAGATGGCCTTTAGGGTCAACCGTTTTCCTAATTTTTTTAACTATTTTAATTAACGTTAGATTTATGACATTAACCATTAAAATAATAAAAAATCAATCTTTTAGTCAATATAGTGAACCACATCCAAGATTTTTTAATCGTTACAATAATAAAAAAATTTGTAAGTTATAACCCTTATAACAATTTTGGCGAAAAGCTTTTCAGAATTTTATTTTTGGCAACAGAATTATTCTGGGTGACAGCAAAATCATTTTGTAACAGCAAAAAATTATTTTTTCTATTTTGTTATGCTTACAAATTGATTGATTTCGGGATGTTTATACAACTATATTTATTCGTTACTACAACATATTTTAGGTTATCCGATCTGGTCTTTTAACAAAATCTTTTTTATAAGCTTAGTTGAACAGATTTTTAAATATAACTCCAACATAATCTTGATACTTTTCTAAATCTTAAAACTACTAAAACTACACTAAGAAAACCGTTTGTTGGACTCAAATGCGCAGATTTATTTGAAATAAATCAAAAATATTTATTTAATGTTAACAAATTTCTTTCATTTAAATATATATTACTTTGAATTAAATACTACTTCGTTTTGGTTTATTTAATTGAATCGACTCATTTATTTCATTCAAATATAGATTTGTTAACTATTAACAAATCTCGCTTTAAGTAAATTACGCCTGATGCCGCTACGGTCACCACTTATTTTATTCCGTTAGATTCCTATATTCCAGTGCATTGTCTTTTATTATTATTAGAATTCTTTTTGATACAAATAAATAAAATAAATAAATATATATGCATGCTTAGATAAATATGTATTGGAATAGTTTACTAATAGACATTATTAATTATGATACTGAAGTTAGCAGACATCTGTCAATCTTTTTAATTTTTATTACAGGTCAACGATAAAAAACATATTCAAAAAAAAATTAGGAAAACGGTTGACCCTAAAGGCCATCCCTGCAACATCCTGCTAGTTTCATACTTTACCGCTCAAAATTGCATTTATTACGTTTCTGAGCTCTTTGAGCTCAAAAATATAATTTTCGTATCATTTTGAGCTCTCCGAGCTCAAAAGTCTGGTAGAAGTTTAATAAAACACTAATTTTTGAATTTTCAAACCACAATAACTTTTTAATGAACTAACAGATTTTTACGCGGTTAACGGCATTCGATACAGTCTTTTGAGCCTCATGGAGAATTTTTGAGTTTAATTTGATCGAACCAGGAATTTCGGAGTAATTCCGAAAAAACACTTTTTTCGGTTTTCTTTCGTCAACGATAACTCACGAACGAATTAACCGATTTTGACCGGACCGGCGGCGATCAACGTGGTTTTTTGATGTTAAGAACTGATTAGTTTTTGGAATCGATCGGTAGAGCCGTTTAAAAGTTATTCCAAAAAAACCACATTTAAAAATTTTTTTTTTCGTAGTTTTTTTAAGATTTCTCAAAATCTACCGATCCGAATCGGTCCAAATTGTATTCAAAATCTAAGTTTGGTCAAGCCCTTTCGAATGACAGAAACCTCGATCAAATCGGCGAAGCCGTTCAAAAGTTATGAGAGGTTTACATACACACACACACACACACACACACACACACACACACACACACACACACACACACACACACACACACATTCCCGTCGCGGGAATAGTCAGGGAAGCTTCCGAGGACCTCAAAACGTCAAGATCTGATGAAAACTCGATTTTTGGAAAACGGGGTAAAAACAATAACTTCCCGATTTTTGAAAATTTTCAATTTTCTTAGCGAAAAGTTAAAAAAGTTTGCACTTGTAATTTTTTTCAATTTTTTGACGTGGAATTTTTTAATTAAAATTTTTTCATAACAATTTTACTGTTATAAAAGTCAAAAAAATTTACAGATGTCTGTTAATTTATAATAAGAAAGTTAGTCGACATTTTCAATTTTTTTATTTTGCTTAATGTGTTAAATTAGAACTAAATAATATTTTTTTTAATTGCATTTACAGTTTTGAGTTTTAAGTACTTGAGTTTAACTGTCTGTGTTTAAAAATTTTTAAAACTTACTTCTTCCAAAAATCCGCCAGGAAGGGAACGTAGTAGTTTATCCTGAGGGTACAATTTCTTATAATTTTGAAGTTTTTTCTTATTCCTTTTGAATATTGCTGTCCGTGACATTCCTCGATTCCCGCTCATTATAAGAATAATTTGGTAGCTGAAATAAGATGAGAATATTTTTCATTTACAATTCCCAGTCATTTAAGGTAGTACGAGCACCAAGGCAACTTTTGATAAAAGGCTTGAAATTTTTTTAATATAAAGTTTAAATATGTCTAAATAAATTCCGAAAATTTGAAGGAGATTGCCCGATTATTTATTTAAATAATTAACTTTGACGTTGAGCAATTTAACATCGGTCTTATGGGATAACCTCCAAACATAGATACATTTCTGTATTTTTCTCGGAAAACTGTCGATGAATATTTTTAAAAAACTTATGGATGAAAGTAAATATATTAGTGAAAAATTTAATTCAAAAAAATTTACACTTGCCCGACTAATTAAAGTGTATTGATTAAAAGAAAAATAAATGCCGCCATTAGCCAATGTTAAATGTATATCTATATATTGAGAAAAATCATATGGTTGCTGCTCTCCCCGCTCGTACTTCCTTAATCTATATAGCATTGTAAAATACGGATGAATTAAAGCATATTAAAGCAAATACCGATGAATTTTATTTTGACAATAAGAAAATAGAAAATTTCCTCTCATAGGAAAAATCTATTTTTTTTGAATTAATAAAATACTGGAATTCGTTTACTTATAATTATGTTATTTTTTTTTTTACTAATAAAGAAACCAATTTTGTTATGAGAGAATGAAGACTGATACATATTTTCATTGTTTTACACTTATTTCAAAAAATATACACCTCACTCATCTTGATTATTTTACAAGTCTATTTGAACATTTTTACATTATAGTTCCTTTTCTTCATTTCTTTAAAAATATTTTCTACTTCAAGACATTATTAAAAACAAAATTTCGTCATTGTTGAAGTTAAGGAGTCATAAGCCAACAAGTAATTTTAAAATGTGTGTGATGAACAAAAGATATTTTTTGAAATAATCATAACACTCAATTTATAAAATTAACAAAAAACTTAAAATGTTCATGTACACTGTTATGTTAGTAAGAACTTATAATTTTTTACGATCTAAGTATTAATTGAATTGATCAAAAGTAATATTTACAGACAAAATAAAAACAGATAATCAAATAGTATTATGAAAAGACTAGAATTAAACTAAAATTTGTTAATTTTAATTTTCAATATATAACGTGAGTGTTATTAAAATGTATATTGGTAACTATTAAAATGTATATTGGTAATTAAAATGTATATTGCATATATATTGTATATATGATAACCTCGTGATCTAATCAAATGAGTCAAAGAAATGTGAATACAAAATATTTTAATTTTGAAAGATCTATAATCTATATACCATGTTATAGATCTCATAAGGGTGTATAATTATTATGTGATTACGGTACTGGAAACCATAAAAGCGAATAAAAAATATATTTTTGCCATTTACATAATTATGATCTAAAAGTATAATACTCACTAAAAATTTCAAGTTTTGGAAGAAGATATATTCGTTAGTAAAAAATAAAATCTAATTTGGATAAAAATTTTTGAACAATATAAAAAAACATAAAAGTCAGCAGACCCTTGACGTTTTTAGATGTTATTCAAGGAAGTTCGAGCGTAACTTATGAGTCAAAATAACGATTAAATTTTTTTTTACTTTTAGTCTTCCCAATATTCGTCAAAATCCTTTATTTTGAATTAAAATAATTTGAACGATTTAATAATCTATAATTTTTCCTTATTTTATAAAATAAAGTAATAAAACGACTTTCGTATTTATTACTTGCCGGATTAAATAAACAGATTTGGCAACAGCGCGTTTGACTACACCAATTACAGAGACGTGCATGAGTGTGTGAGTTAGATATTTCTCTCTCTGTAACTATATTTCTATCCTTTTTTTTCTCACCTGTTGATGCAACGTTGTCAAATCTTTATTTGAATAAATAGTTGACGATAAACGAGTTAAAAACTTAAAATTTAACTTTAAATACTTCAAAACTATATCGGTAATGTATTATTATTAAATTTTTTTATATTTTACAACAATCCAAGTTTCTTGTGTATAGTTTTTGTTCGTTAAAGTTGGGAGGCTAATCTTGAAAAAAATAATTAAAGTCTCAACTAAAGTTCGTCCACCATAAGAGCCCGTGTATAAAAAGATGAAAAATGTGATTTTTGAAATTTAATCTCTAAGCAACTAAACGGTGAATCTTTTTAAAATTTTGGGATTAGAAAAATGACATTTATTTATACGTATACTCAATTTCAAAGCTCAAGGTTGGAAATTATTTTTTATATTAAATTCGCTCGAACCTCCTCAAAAAACAAATTAGTTTAAAAAAATTATTTCTAATAAATTGAATTAATAGTTCTTTGTGATTTTTGCATATCGAATTTTTTTATATTTTTTTTTTGTGATATTAAAATTAGCTGACAATTGTCAATTTTTTAAATTCTTATAATAAATCAATTACAATAACAAAAATGCTTTTCTACAATTTTCACTAATTATTTTTTTTTTATTTTTACAACTGGAATTTTTTATTAAATTTTTTGCTTAATAAATTTCATTGTTATGAAATGATTAAAAAATTTCTAATTGTCGTCAACTTCAGTGTCATTTTTTTTTGTCTTTCATTTGTTAAAAACATTTTTTAAATTATGAATTATCTCTTATTTTTATTATCACTAGAAAAAAAATTAAGTAAAGAAAAAAAAATTTTTTTTTTGCAAAAAAAACATGGTGAAAAAAAATTTGCTCACATTGTACATTTTTCAAATATCTACGATTAAAAAATAATTTTTTTTTAATCCGCCAGTAAGACAGCCAATACCTACCCCGGAAGTCATAAAGCTGTTAAACAAAATTTTCAATTAAAAAAATTTTTTTCAACTAAAATACTTTCAAAAATGATTAAGTAGATTTCTAATAAAAAAAATGTTTATGTATGCTTATGTCTTTTCAACGGTACCTAATAGATATAATCCCTTATAGTATCTGTAACACAACATACAGAAATGTCTACTTTTTTCTGGAAATTTTTTAATATAGCAATTTGTAAACAAACTTACCTTTCTACTGGAAAACAAATAAACAAAATTTTTATAATTTTGTTTGCTATAGGATATAATAACAATAGTTGGGTACACTTACGTAGTAAAATACTATGTCACTAGTAAAAATTGAACCACAATATTGTGTTTTATAAAAATTTTACTATTATTGTAATGGCTGACGCAAGAAGTATTTTTAGTCACAATGGCTTCTTCACTCAAAATCAGGCAGTACTACGCGACAACCATACGAAGTCGGCTTGAGCGGGATGTCGAGATGTTGAGATAGAGTGGGCCTGAGCAGAACTGACTGCGCATATCTCATACACCTGAGGGACTTACAAGTGTGGTAGTAGTGTGTAGAAGAGAGAATTTTCTCGAACTTCAAACCTCACTGTAATCATTTATGAGATACACAAAGTATCATTTAGCCGATATCGTTACATATAGTGAATTAGTTTTTATCCATATACATATATATATATATATAGTAAAAAATTTTTTTTTAATTTATTAAATTATTTTATTGGAGTACAGATTGCACAGAGCTGAGAAATTTTGAGTACAGTTTTGTTTTTGCCGAATAAAATATTGAATAGAGATTTTTAAAAGCGCGTCAACACTTATAAAATACTATTGAGTAAAGATTTCATAAAATACAATTGGTACTGAGTAAAGGTAGTTTCGAGTAGTGTAAGAATTGAGTAAAGATTTTTTTTATTTAATTTTTTGTGTTGAATCCAGTATGTCGCAGAGGTGAGTAATCTGGAGTAAAGATGTGTAACTGCCAAAAAAATTAAAGTATGATTACAGGGAGACTTCTGTAAATTGTTTTTAAACTTTGTGAAAATGTATTTAAAATAAAAACGCCGTGCGGAAATTAGATAGAATTTCATGTTTCAATTTCCACTTTATGACGAAAGTCTCAAATTTTCCGTAAATTCCTAAACGCGCTTTACATAGCTTCAGCACATTAAAATTCAATGAGTTACAACTGTTAATAGCGCATGTACAGTTTTATTTCAATACTGAAAGCGCTCCAAAAAAATTTTTAAATGATGAAAGTTGAAACTTTTAAAAAGATTATTATTATCTTTTTTTATTTCCTCGCGACTTTGAATTTTCTGTGAAAATGGAACAATTATATCGTGTACTATTTCCATTTGAACACGGCAATTATATGGTCCATAATAATGCATTGTTTATCCCAAAATTTTTCTAAAATAGTCAAAAATAACGTTTCACATAAAAATTTTTATCTTCACCAAATGAGAGTACATTATCCTGGTTAAAAATATGAATTGAAAAGAATTGAGTCTATGTAAATATATATCTAAATGTTCATTTTGTGCATATACAGTTTTCATTGACTAATATTTTTTCATTTCTTTGTAATCAATTTTTTTAACCAGCG
Source organism: Cotesia glomerata (assembly GCF_020080835.1). Taxonomy (NCBI): domain Eukaryota; kingdom Metazoa; phylum Arthropoda; class Insecta; order Hymenoptera; family Braconidae; genus Cotesia; species Cotesia glomerata. The sequence goes on along the minus strand of NC_058166.1, from coordinate 6,980,900 downwards.
GATACACTGTCAACTCGTTTTGAATACTCCGTTGAGACACTAAGTGTCAACAGTGCATAAAACGTTTATGAATGAAACGAATGACCAATGCAAACGTGATGTATATGCGAGAAAAATTATGACTTTGATGAGAAAACTACGTTATAAGGCAAATGAAGGCTCCAACAATCTCGAAAATAAGCTTGGATGAATTTTTATCGATTCAAAAAATTTATTAAATTTAATAATATGATGCTAATTTTTTGAGAATATTAAAAATGTACACCATGTTATGTAATTTCAATAGATATTATAAATGTTAGATCATATGAATTCCAAATTCGACCAAATGAATTTATCACATTATCTTAGCGCATATGAACTTAGACAAGTTTTTCATTACGAAAGTCGCAATAAAAGCCTAAAATTAGTGAAAGATCAATATTGAAGCACATTCAGTGGAAATTTGGTGTTTGGAGATTTGTAGAAAAATGTAGCTGAGGTTTACACTGTGTTACACCGATGTGTCAACATTCAGTTAACTCGTATAAACACTAAATTTCCACTGAATGTGCTTCAATAAAAACCTAAAATCTGTGAAAGACCAATATTAAAGCACATTCAGTGGAAATTTGGTGTTTATACGGAGTTAACCGAGTGTTGACACATCGGTGTAATATAGGTGTAAACCTCAGCTAAATTTTTCACAAATCTACCGTGTCAATACGGCGTTTTTTCGGTAGAAACTAGGTGTAATCCATATTACACTGAGTTTACACCGTTACACACCGTGTAAACGGATCCGCTAGGGATAGCTCCTATAGGTTTCAAATTTGGTAGGAATCATTTATATGTGATCCAGAAATGATCTAATAGTGGATTTTATAACAACCTCCTCCAAATATGGATTGCGGGGTGGGTGCTAACAATGAAAATTTTAAATTTCTAAGCTAAAGCTCCCACAGGCTCTAAATTTGGTAAGAATCTGCTATATTTGAGGTAGAAATGATCTAAGAGCATATTTAATGATAACCTACTCCAAATATGGACTTCGGGGTGGGGTGTTAACAATTACAATTTTAAATTTCCGAGCTATAGCTCCTACAGACTCCAAATTCGGTGAGAGTCTTCTATGTGTGATGTAGAAGTGATCTAAATGAGGATTTCAATAAATTCTACCTTCAATAGCGATTGCGGGGGTGAGTGTTAGAATTTTCAATTTCAATTTCCAAACTGTAACTTTTATAGACTCTAAATTTGGTAGAAATCTTCCGGTATAATTTTCCTGTCAAGTTCAGCTAAGAATGGATTTTATTAAATTCCTCCCCAAAGGGGTTTGCGACGGCGTTAACAATGAAAAATTCCCGTTCTTAAACTATAGTTTCTATCGACTCCAAATTTGGTAGGAATCTTCTGTAAGAGATATAGAAATAATCTATAAACGAATTTTACGATATCTCACCCCACAGGGGTTGCGAAGATGGGTATAAACAATGAAAATTTTGAATTTTAAAGTTGTAGCTCTTACAGACTCCAAATTTTGTAGGAACTTTCTGCAAGTGATGGAAAAATAATTTATGAACGAATTCTACGATATTCTACCTCAAAGAGAATTGCGGGGGCGTTAACAATAAAAAATTTCCGTTTATAAACTACAGCTCCCATATATTCCAAATTGGGTAAGAATTTTCTGTAAGAGATGTAGAAATAATATACGAACGAATTTCACGATGGTTCACCTCACAGGGGTTTGTAGGGGTAGTTGTTAACAAATAAAATTTTTATTTTCCAAGCTATAGCTCCTACAGACCCCAAATTTAGTAAAAGTCTTCTACATATAATATAGAAATTATTTAAGAACGGACTTTACAACGAATTACCTCCAATAAGGATCGCGGGGGTGGGTGTTAACAATAAAAAATCTTAATTTCCAAAATATAGCTTCTAAAAACTCTAAATTTGTCAAAAATCTTTTATTTCTCATGTAGAGATCATCTCACAATGAACTTCAATAAAGACTATTTCCGATAGGAATTGCGGGGATGGGTGCTAAAATCTAAAATTTTAATTTCCAAACTGTAACTTCTACAGACTCTAAATTTGGTGAGAATCTTCGTGTATGATGTCAAGTTCAGCTAAGAATGGATTTTCTCGAATTCTAAACCTAGAAGGGATTGCGGGTGTTAGCAATGAAAATCTCTCATTTCCAAACAAAAGTTTCTATGGACTTGAAGTTTTGTTGAAACCTTTTGTTTATAATGTAGAAATTTTCTCGAATAGGATCTTATGAAATTCCTCTCCCATATAAGAGTGTGGGAGTGATAATTGTCAAAAAATTTATACTTTTCAAATACAGTTCCTACAGATATAGAATTTGATAGAATCGCAAGAGAAACAGGAACTTACGGGAATGGCCTCCAAGGCCAACGGATTTAAATATTTTCTTTTTTTAATAATTATATTTTCTCACAACAATCGTCCCTTTGGCAGCGGCAAAAAAAGTCATTGTAAGGTTTCCAAAATTTAATTTTACATGTAGCTATTCACTCAACGGACTAAGAATTTTACATACATTTTATTTTTGCTGATCACATAACCCATGAATTGTTCTTATTACCGGATCGCGGGAACGTAACAGATTGAAATGAATGCATTTTCTAAGCACTTGAGATGTGAAAAAGGAATTTGGCTATTTATTCTCAGAGAATTCGTTAAAAACATGTACAAATAAGTTTCTATGAAAAATTGATGTCACGGAGGAAATTTAAATTAATGGCAAAATTCGTCACGCTTTAAGCTAGCCAAATTTCAACTTCACTTATGAGACACGCAATTACTTTAACTGAAACTTTCAATGATCATTTCAAATTTTTTTCTTCGTTTCAGTCATTATTCATTTTTGGAAAACCACTGGAATGTCATAGTGATTGCACATTAAAATTTACAATGAATATTAGCTAGAATAATCACAGGGATAAAAGGAACGGGCCAATCTGATAAAATTTGAAATCTGTACAAATTTAAACAATACTCCCATTAAATTTCAAGTCTAGATCTCTAAAAATACAATTCTATGAAGTGCCCAGCGGAGCGGGCGGGTAACAGCTAGTATATATATATATATATATATATATAATAAATCATATACATATAATATAATATATAATTTAATATATAATACATAATTTATAAACAAATTTGAATTAAAATTTATTTTATTCAAACTATTATTTTTATTTATTTATTTATTTATTTATTCAATTTTTATGTCAAGGCAAACTAGCCGAATGACAATAATATACATAATTTTTATAATAAAGTACACGTAAGGTAAAAGCCCCAATATATGATCATGTACCAGTATATGATCACTCCATGTATTTGTATATCTATATTCACAAATATAGGTATACAAATACATGGAGTGATCATATACTGGTACATGATCATATATTGGGGCTTTTACCTTATAACAATATTAAATATATAAGACTAACATCATCATATTTTAAGGAAGTTAATAATTTTGAATGATTTAATAATAGTTGCAAAATTTAATAGTACTGTACTATTTATAAGAATGAGAACAACAATAGAATCAATGAGCAATATTTGAAAGCTAATTTTTTCAATGGTAACATATTAGATGCTTTAGTAATTTAGAATGTAAATTTTTTATTTTAAATTTTTAAATGGCCTGTTTGACATTTATAGTACACTGATAGAAGGATTTGTTTATAGTTAAAAATATTTGTTAATATTTAACAAATCATTTATTAGAGACCACTTTTTAGTCCTTAACAAATATTTCTTAGTATTCAAAAAGATTTATTAATATTTAATAAATGAATATCAGATTTATTAAATACAAACAAATCATTTTAAATACAAACAAATCATTTTAAATACTAAGAAATATTTATTTGATACTAAATATTGGTCTCTAATAAATGATTTGTTAATTATTAACAAATATTTTTTGATACAAATAAATCCTTCTATCAGTGTACATTTCCTCGTTCTAGTTTCACAAGAAATTCAAAAGCTTTATTTTTGAAGGAGTCTAGGCTGAGTGATTCTATGACTTCAGTGGGTAGCTCTTTCCAGATTCGAATTGCAGAGATTACAAGTGAATGCTCGTAGATTGTAGTCGAGAAATTTGGCATTTTGAAAAGAATGTTATTAAATTTCGCTGCAATTCTGTCAGATCTTCTTCTAATAAGATGATGATAATGTTTTAGATCTTCTGTCAGTATAGTTGATATCCTGTGCTTCAGATGAGAAAAGTAACTTGGATTGTAAAGAGTTGTGTATAAGGCAAGCAATACCTCCACCTCTAATATACTGTATTATCATAATCATAACCCAGTCAGCATCCAAGTCAGAAAGATTTCAGTATGAAGTCTTTTAAAAAACTTCTTATAGAAGTCCTAATGTGACGTCTTAAGGAGCTCTTTTTTACGAGGTCAGAACTAAGAGCTCTTAATGAACTCATAAGCTTGGAGTCAATTTTCTGACATCTAACTGAGTCCCTTTTTTGGACTTCTTTTTGAGTTGCGTATAATGAGCTTATAGACATTATAAACAAAAACACAAATTTCTTTTTAATATAAAGCTGTCAAAATCTTATTCATTTTTCATTTATTACTTTCCTGATTGAGAAATTAAATTGAAAATGATTAAAAATAATTCGAATTAAATGATTTAAAACAATTTGAATAGATTAATATATAGATATACACTTGGCATAGGTTAACTCATTTCTCTTAATCCAGGTTAATTAAATTTTTCAAAAATTTTAAATTATATTATGAAGTAATAGGCAATAATGTTAAAATCTGGTTCGTAATCAAACTAATTTAGATAAAATAATAAAATTGGATTCTAATCTGAAAAAATTATGTGAACTTTCTACATTTAAGGAGTACTTTGCATGTATCAATTTTAAACATTTTATTCGAATTTAACGATATCTTATAACTATAGTTATATATATACTTATATATATATTAGGGTGTTTCAAAAAAAGACGAATTTTTTTTTTTCTTTTGGTGTCTAAAAATTGATAGTATACCTAAAAACAAAAATTTTGGCGCCCATGTGAGCTCTTAATATCAATAGTAAGATTTGCCTGTATCCATTTCTTTATTTTCCATTTAAATAACACGGGAAAAATTTTTTTTAATTTTTTAATTTTTATTACTTTGGAACGGTTCATCGTAACAACAATTTGAAAGATGATATTTGTAGGAAATTTTACGCTCTACAAAAACCGTTTGAAGACCAAAGTTCCTCAGATTAACGGCTTCAAAGATATCCGCGGTCAAAGATAACACTAATAAAAAATTTCAAATATTTTCCAATAAAATTACAAAAAAAATATCACATGCTATATTTTTATTATTTTTTATGTTAAATTACTTCAATTCCGTTAACCTGAGACTGTAAACTTTTTTTTAACTCACGAAATGCACTAATATATAAATATAAACGTTAAAAATATCTTATAAATGATTTTTTGGTCTCTTTTATAAGAAATTTATTTTTTTTTTTACTAAATATTAAGAAATTTAATTGAACAATTAATTCTTTATAACAAAAAACTATATTTACAACTTGTTACAACAATTTTTCAACTTGAAAATATTACAGTTTTATAAAATTACTTTTATTGCAATTAGGATATTGTTTTCTATGTTCTGTCACTACTTGCAACAAATATTGAAGCTGTTCTTCATCTTTCGTTAAGCATCGATTATACTGCTCTATCAATGCCACGCCGCGTTCTGCTACATCATTCACAACTTGAAGTTTCCCGAAATACTCCAAGTTTTCTAAGAAATTCGGATTCTGAGGCCACAAAGTAACATCCTCATCAATGAACTCATACGACAAATCAAACGATTCAAATATATTAATCGATCTCATAGACATAAATTGACTAAGATCTTTATTTAATAATGACTCTCAATTTTTCTTATCTATTATAAAGCGATTTGTTGTAGTTTCATTGGCTTTACAGTTTTTAAGAGCATGAACTATTCTTTTTTTTGTTCCAACTGAAACATTTTTATCAAAGAGAGATAAAACAGACAACTCGTTGTTTAAATACCACAAGTGATCGGCTAATTTTCGTGAGCATGTCTGTGAAAGACTATTATTAAATCTTTCATATGAAATTAATTCTTTAATCAAAGTTAAATCATTATTAGGTGCTGTTATAGCACACGGCGCAGTGAACCAAGCTTTTAAATAGAATATTATGATAAATAAACAAAGTTCTCGTAATCCATCTATTTCCGATTTAGTAAGATGAAATTCATTTCTGAATAAAAAGATTTTTAAACTATATATTGCTTTAGCCATCCACCTTGCATGATGGACCGCTCCAGGATGCTTAAATGTAATATTTGTGGTAGTAGTACCCAAAAATATTAATGATAATTCCAGAAGTTCACGGTAATCGTCTCGACAATGATCCATCTACAAAAAGTTATAAGTCAAAATGAAATTGATTATATCGCAATTTCAAAGTTGAGAAGACTAATTATTATTAACTGATGTGAGGTAAAAGTTGTAAAATATTTTACAAACGCAATTTTAATCGTTAAAGATGATTAAAAGTATAACAGTCATGTGAAACTGATTTTCAATATTTTTAATCACGACGGCAAGTTAATTAATCAGAGTAAAATTGATAATTGAGGAGCTTATTTTCAAAAGGGTATCTTTTGATTTTTGATTAATCGAGACAAAAACTAGTTATCTTCAATTATAAATATTTGTATTGAACTTTTTAATTTAGCTATAAAGTGCAATCGGTTATGAAGCTGCAATTCGATTTTCATTTATAAATGTTCATAATTCTCAAAGTAATTAGTATTTAAAAGTTCAGAAAACTGGTATTTTAAAATATGAAAAGATACCCTTTTGAAAATCAGCTCCTCAATTATACTGAACTTTATACATTTTTCTTTTCCACTTTAACATCAGTTAATAATTCTTCAGCGCTGGATTAAAAAATTTTACTTCTATTTGATTATTAACGAATTTCAAAATCTCATCTTTGATTGGTGTTATTACTTCCAAAACTTTTTTGTCACAAATACCAGCCGTAAAGTTTGATTGGTCAATTTCATCCCACTTCTTTTTAAATCTCTGATAAATTGAAACGTTTGGGCCAGACGAAGCAGGCCAGTATATTTCAAATGCACTTCGAAGAACAATTTCAAAAATATGGTGTCGGCATGGCAAGTACAACAGTTTTCTACTAAGAGCCTTTTCTACTAATACACACGCACCATTTCTGTTGAGAGCGTTGAGAGCAAAGCAACTAAATGAAGTTAGTACCGAACAACCAGGCTTACCAACACAGAGCTTATTAGCTACAACACTCAAATTAAATGAGTATAATACTCTGTATCGACAGTAAATAAAGCTCTGTTGATATTTTTCAAATAAAAAACATTTGATCAAGTTTTATAGTAGATTTAATTGATTTAACGTATTTACAGAATTTTCATATTATTTTGAATAATATGCAATGATGAGTGTTTGGTGAGTTTGTGTAATAAGGAACTTTACATTTTCCTCTTACAAAAATTTATAAATTTTATAAAATATAAAATAAATTTGTTATAAGAAAGACCAAAAAATCATTTATGTGACATTTTTGATGGTTATATTTATATATTAGTGCATTTCGTGAGTTAAGTATTGAATTAATTAGTAAAAAAAGTTTACAGTCTCAGGTTAACGGAATTGAAGTAATTTAACATAAAAATAATAAAAATATAGCATGTGATATTTTTTTTGTAATTTTATTGGAAAATATTTGAAATTTTTTATTAGTGTTATCTTTGACCGCGGATATCTTTGAAGCCGTTAATCTGAGGAACTTTGGTCTTTAAACGTTTTTTGTAGAGCGTAAAATTTCCTACTAATATCATTTTTCAGATTGTTGTTACGATGAACCGTTCCAAAGTAATAAAAATTAAAAAATTAAAAAAAATTTTTCCCGTGTTATTTAAATGGAAAATAAAGAAATGGATACAGGCAAATCTTACTATTGATATTAAGAGCTCACATGGGCGCAAAAATTTTTGTTTTTAGGTATACTATCAATTTTTAGACACCAAAAGAAAAAAAAAAAATTCGTCTTTTTTTGAAACACCCTAATATATATACTTATTAATTATTGTTGAATTTTTAATATTTATTAATTTATCTATTAGATTTTATATTGTGAAAAGTAAACAAAATTTATATAGACTATTTAAAAAAATATTACAGGTAGACTTTTGAATATTTTTTAGTATATAAATATTCGTAAAAGTTACTTTTTCTCTATCGATACACAGTATCAAATAGAATAAATAATATAGACAATGATCGCAACATTTCATCACTATATAAACTTAGCTTATAAGAATAATGAGATGTGTAACGACATATCGTTTGAACAGCGTAAGGGCTTAGGTATCGATCTGGCACGCGCGCGACTCGGGTTCGAATCTTAGTTACGGCAATTGCGATTTTCACTTTCTCTCTTTAAACCGACAATATTAGGTCTAACTAAAATAATCATTCGAAATCAGCATCGGTGCTTCATGAAACTCTGAATTATTTTTCATAATTTACTTTTATTATTATTATTATTATTATTATTATTATTATTATTATTATTATTAATATTATTTTTGTTGTGTTCTTATTATTGTTATCATTATAATAGCGTATAGAGATCAAAAATCATTCATTTGTGCGAGTTCAGAAAAAAGAGCTCTTTAAGAGCTCGTTTTGATGAGTTCTTAAAGTCTACAATAAGCGGCGCATTCGACCTCTTCAGAAGGTCTTAAAGACGTCTTTTAGACGTAGACTCTGACGTCCAAATCAGAAATCTGAGCTCATTCGGAATAACTTAATACGTCATTTTGCTATCTGGGAAGTATTGGAAATAATTCAATTAAATGAAATTAAAATTTTTTTATCATACTTTCAGAATTGGAATGAATTAAAATGAGAAAAATTTGAATTCAATTCAATACAACATGAAGAATAGAAAAGAATTAAAATGACTGAGGTTTGAATTATTTTGAATTATTTTTAATATGATAATGAGAATTGGAATGAATTAAAATGAGAAAAATTTGAATTCATTTCAATACAACATGAAGAATAGAAAAGAATTAAAATGACTGAGGTTTGAATTATTTTGAATTATTTTTAATATGATAATGAGAATTGGAATGAATTAAAATGAGAAAAGTTTAAATTTTTTTTAATTCATTTTAATGCTGCACGAAAAATTAAAAAGAATTCAAATTACCGGTATTTGAATTCTTTTCTATTCTTTTTAATGCGACCATAGGAATTAAACAGAATTAAAAAGAATTGAAATAGTTTCAATTCTTTTCAATTGATTTTTTTAATCAGGGAACATTTTTACAGACAATATTGTTTTGTTAATAAAAATCTAACATGTAAAGAAACTGAGCCAAGTCGCGTTGAATCGAGCTCTTTTTTCTCTCGATGCATAATTTTATAATTAGTCTTATCATTTTAATCTAACAGCCTCTTTTACACTATTGTAACTCGATATTTGGCTCAATCATGTTATACCTAAGAAATTAAACGTAAAACTAGTTAGACATTATCACGATTGAAATCCACTCGCAGGTTTAATTACTAAGGTAATTATTTTTGATTGAAAAAAAGTATTTAATTAATGTAATAAATTAATAATAATAATAATAATAATAATAATAATAATAATAATAATAATAATAATAATAATAATAATAATAATAATAATAATAATAATAATAATAATAATAATAATAATAATAATAAGGAGGAATTCAAGAGCGTCATCAGGAACGCCGAGGAAAAACAACTCCTAGGCGAACTGATGGACAAGTCCATGCACAGCGTGTTCTTCAAACACGTGCGTGATCATGGCTTGTCCACCCAGCTGACGTTTTCCTTCTTAAAGTCAGCTGGCCTAATGTCCGAGACTGAAGGGTTCATATTTGCTTGCCAAGATGGTGTCATTAACACTCTAGAATACCGTAGCAAGGTGCTCCAGGTGCAGCTTCTGGACACGTCATGTAGGATGTGTAAACAACACCCGGAGACGCTCATGCACCTTTTGTCAGCATGTCCTGTGCTGGCGAGAGGTGCATATATCCAGCGTCACAACGCTGCCCTGAGAGTACTGTACTACTATCTTCGTCATTACTACGGTATTGATATGACACCAGTGCTGCCTTATCTGCCAGGAGATATTCCCCAGGTTGTTGAGAATGACAGTTGCAAAATTTATTGGAACATGCCGTTTGCAACAACTCGGCGGATAGATCACAACAAATCTGATATTGTGCTCTTCGACAAGGCTACTCGTGACATTTATGTCATTGAGTTCTCGGCCCCGGCTGAATACAACATCTCAGCCAAAGAAGAGCACAAAAGACAGATATATCAGGATCTCCTGTTTGAAATTGGCAAACTTGACCCAGGTTACCGTGTCAAGCTCGTCGTCCTGATTGTTGGCGTCCTCGGAGGGATGAAACAGTCTTTTGTATCCTCACTTGCCAGAGTTCCAGCTTGCTCATCAAAAGCTGAATTCTTGGCGGTCAGGATGCAGAAGGCTGTCATACTAGGTTCCCTCCGTCTACTTAGGAAAATGACTTTGGCCTGCTGTGATCACTAACCGCCTTGTTGTGCGGAGTGGTCCAGCAGTAATGGATGGAGCTCAGGCTGGGCCCTCGGAGAATCGGACTCCGGGGACAACCCCCCTGAGCATTTAATAACATTTAATAACATAATAATAATAATAATAATAATAATATTATTATTATTATTATTATTATTATTATTATTAAAATTTTATAATTGATTTGGTATCAATAAACATGAATGTAGCGGCAAAGGCAATTTTTTTTCGCTACGAAAAAATTTAAATAATGGAACTAGATGTACGAGACGCTGAGAGAATTCCTAAGCCAGGAGTTAGTCCAACAACTTGAATGGTCTTTGAGATGCATGCCAAAGATTTGTGCAAACTCATTGGATTCATCGAGTGTTGCCAGAGCCAGCAGTTAAGACAGAAATTTCTAAATCAAATCTGTAACCAAATGAATTACTCATCAAAATTTATTTCAAGTAAATATATAAATGAATATCATTTTCAATTACTTCAATATTGATTTTATCTATTCGCAGCAGAAATAAGGTCCTTGTTGCACGTAGTCGACAGAGAAAGCAGAATCTTCAAGATACAGGTCAAGTTGGACGACATTTGAAAATTTCACCGTTTTTATTTCAATGAAAGCTGCAGTAACAGCTTCTCTGTACGAATGTTTGCTACTACATGTAAGAGGAGCTGAGTTAATTTGATACTTTTGTTTATCTGTATAAATATGTAATAAACAAAAAATTAGTTATATTATTGACAACAGATTAAATTTTGTGAAGTTTATTTTATATCTGTTGATACTTACCAATATAGATAACTTCATCAAACAAATTGTTCATCATCTTGAAAAGTCCTTCAGCAGTCACCATACGATGTAGTGGACTAACAAATAGTTTTACCCGGATCTAATTTCCGTGAAGACAATTTGGAGTAGTTACTGTCATTCAAAGCCCACGGAATCAGCTGGTCATTTTTATTTTTGATGGGTTTCGAGAATATTTTATTAAGTAACCGATTTTTTGTAGTTGAAATCTGGGATACAAGAAGACATCAGGATTTTTATCTCCTTCTCCAACTTAAAAATAATTTAACCAAACCCTTGTATCGAACGCATTAGGATGATTTTTTTTCCACCACTTAACTATTATTGGGTCGAAGTGTTTAACGTTGCGATTAAAGCGGATTCTGTGACTTCTCAACAATAACAACAATAATAATAATAAAAATAATAATAATTCTAATAATAAAATTTAGATATTATTGTAAGCAACGCTATTCTTATTGCCGAGGCTGACGGCTGTCGAGTATCGTGAGGCCCGAGATCTGTGACGTAAGGTCTTACCCCCAGCCCGTGACAAGACTCGCCCCCACTCAACGAGGGTTGAGAGGACTACGAGAGAGATTGTTAGGGGCATTCAGACGCCACCCTTCATGAGGACCTCACGCGATGGGTCCTAGTACAACGTCACCCAGTCATTGTCATCCCTTAATTATATTGGCTTTCATTAACTGTCTCATTCCGTAGTCATTGTTGGGTTATTACTTGTAGATGTATAAATAAATATGAGTGGTATACAAAATATAAACCTCGAGTCTTACATTATTTATTTTTTTAAACTTTAGTGAGGTATTAGTTTATAAATGTATTATATGTTTTATAAATGTATTATACATTATTATAAATGTATGATAGATTATTATAAATGTATGATAGATTATTATAAATGTATGATAGATTGTTATAAATGTATTAATAATTATAATTTTAAATTTGTTCGAAAGTAATATTAAATAAAAATTTAAAGACATAATAAGTAATAAAATTTAAGTTTCTTTAACAAAATTAAATTTAAATTAAAGACATAATAAGTAATGAGGATTAATATTTTTAAATAAGCATGTCAACTGAGACAACCTCTTGTTGGCAGTAACTACATGTTAAAATTTGCCCATCTCCAAGCAGATTTTGCACGTACTGTCTTTGACATGCTTGACAAAAAATACAGTGCCGGCAAGGGTTGTAGACGACGTCTGGTGGTGATTCCTCGTCTGAACAAGCCAGGCAAATTTGAGAGTCTAAAATAATTACAAAGTATCATTGAGAATAGTTTCTAAATCATTAAAAAAATGTATAATTCAATTTATAAAAAATTTATATATTACTATAGATAAAACCGCCAGCAGCCGCCGCTGGATGTCCATTTTCGTCATTCCTTAGTTCCGCACGATCTACGTCAACCAAAATAATTTAAATATTAATTTCAATTTTAAAATTTCATTTTCGATGGTAATTACTGTTTCGAAATCACGGCAGCTCGTCCAAATGGGGTAAGGAGCTAAAACATGCGCTGGAAGAAATGGATTGTCAGGATATTTAGAAGCTGATTTGGCAAATTACAGGAGTGTACTGGTTAAGAGATCGCCAGGTACAGATAATCACAGGAAAATTGTGGAGTCCACATTCAGGCCACCTAGAAATTTGTATAAACTTACTGTAAGCCATTTTGGCGCGATCAAAACTGAAGAGAATCGATGAAGAATATCTCGACGAAGATGAGATATGATAACTACAACAGGCACCTGAAGAAAGAATATACCAGGGACTGGTTTTGCCGACGTTGGAGCCATGGAGATCGGCGATGAAAACATCTCGAGAAGAATGAACAGCTTACTGACGGAAAATTCGACTCTTATCTCGAATATAATTTGTAAAAAGATCCTGAGGTGGCCACTTATAACCATAATAACTAATAACATTTTTTATAATTTACTAAAGAAAATTACTAATATGAAATTTACTAAAAAAAGTTTTCCTTACATATTTCTTCATTTTCCACATTGCCATCAAGCTGGTTGATCTCATTTTCAGATTCTTCATCTGATTCGCCTTCATTCTCGTCATTATTAATGTTCTCATTAGCAACATTTATTTCCCCCAACAAAAGTAACTCGGGTGCCTCGGGATCAATTTCCCGTAAGCGAGCAATGGAGATCGCTGTAAGTAAAAGAAATATAATAATAAATTAGAGAGAAAATTATAAATATGAAAAAAAATTTACATTAAACTGTATATTTAAATTAAAGTAAAGTGGAAGTATTATTTTTGGCCAGTAAACATTTGAATTAATTTATAAAAAATTATAATATTATAACCATATTTTTGTTGAGTCTTAAAAAATTTATATTAAAAAAAAATTCAGTTTGTAATGGATTATTAATAGTAATTCATTTCTATCATTTATTTGAATTAAAAATGGCCACAAACGGTACTTCTACCCTATAGTGATAGAAGAATTTATTAATTACTTACTCAGTTTGTGATGGATGGGTACGAGGTCAACGATTTCAAATTCAGACTTTGGTCTTGGATTTATGAATATTAAATTGCGAACCAGTTGCTCAGCTGCTGACACTCCTCTTTGCGAAAACTCCAATTCATTAATACCTCCGCTTTCAAGTAATTCCAGTAGATGTTTAATTTTTGCTAAATCGATCAATGCTTTTACAGATGGTGTTCCTCTACTGATTGCTTTCTTCTTAGCCAATTTATCCACATCTCGATAACTTTCGCATTGAATCGAAGTTGCGGACTCTGCAGCAAAAGAGAAATAAAATATTAAATTATAAGAAATGTTATTAGATTTATTTATTTATTTAATATTCTATCCGAATCAAATTCGGAACTTCAGAAGCTGAGCCAAAGAATGAGGAAGAAGAGTCCAGATAGACAGTGCAATTACAAATAACCAAAATGAAGCAAATCATTGAAGTCTTATTTGTAATTATTAATTGAATGTAGCAGGGGATGGCACAGTATTAAAGTTTTTTTTGCAAAAGCTGTACTTAAGAAAATAAATAATAGTATTAAAATATCAACTAACAAGTACTGGGCTGTCACAAAATAATGACAATTGTTATAAGTTATGTAAGGTTGATACTTAAAAAATTTACTCACGGTGTTCAATTATTGTTTAAATTTGCAAATATCACTTCAATATGTTAATTCTGCTATAGATGTATTATATTATAATCTTTCGAATGGATATAAAAAAATATGGGGTCAAGTTGAAGTCATTTGACACCCAAACTACCTTAATCGAGAATAAGATTTCAGGTAAAAAAGTAATGATTTTAACTCACCCAAGAAGGACCACGTATCAGGCTCGACCCCACTCATGTTTTGCAGGCGATTGTAATGGATTTTAGTGCAATTTGACAAGGCATCTACATCATTGTGAAATGACATATTACTCGGGCCTACTTTGTTGATCCATTGTGACAAGTAGTACCCCGTATGAAAATAACATATATGGTGAAAATATATGTAAAAATATATGATGTATATCCGAAAATATATGTGGCCAATTCAACTATATGTACTGTTATATTATTCCAATATCTGAAACATATACTTTTTTCGTATATAGAAAATTATAATGGCACTGTTTATATTCTAGATATAATTACAATATAAATTCATATACTCGAATCTTGCATTAAATTTTTTATATGATAATCGTATATTTCACATATATTTCAATACTTACATGTAAAGTTTATATCTGAAAATGTAATTTGTATCATATAAGAATGTTTATAATTCTATCATATATGAAATATATAATTTCACCATATATGTTGAAATTTATATTGCTGCCATATATCAAAATATACTTTTTTATAAATGGTTAAAAAAAATTTTTTCATATCTATACGGAAAATTTTCAGAAGATTTAAATCTAAACTATAATGAACAATAATTGATTCATAATGAATAGTCATCAGCTGATGATAAATACTATTTCAACTAGTGAAATAATCAATTCATAATATTTATTATTTAAATTTCATATAGCCTGTAATTTTTTTGTAAATCTGCATACATCTTAATGGATATAATTGAATCTAACAAATTTCACACTTCTATAGAACTGGCCTAAATCTACGGACACAGAAAAAAAAATTACTTAAATAAAAATAAGCATTATTTTGACAATAAATTAGTTTATTGAAGATATTCATCAATTTTATTTCTTATCTGAAAAAAATCAAATTTTTCTCTCTGTAACTTTTAAAACAAAATTTCTTGATTTGAAAGAAAAAATAAAAAAATTTTGGATAAAAAACGAATTTTCATCCAGAATTATTCTTCCCAAATCATGAAAAACTTCTTTTAACAAGGAAGTTACTATGAGAAAAATTTTAATTCCTTCAGAAAAGACATGAAATTGTTGACAATTTTCAACAGATTAATTTCTTATTACAACAATGATTTTGTTTATCAAAAAAAATTTTTTTTCTCAGTATAGATTTAAAAAACTCTTGCCCAGGTGGACGTACAAATTTGTATAGAAGCGAATAAAATCTCAAATTAAGGTTACTATTTTTTTGAATTCACTGTATAGAATGAAGTAGAAAATTATTTTAAATAAGTGAAATTTACTTAATTTAAGTCAAGATTAAATTCTTTATTCAAGAACTTTTCTGTTCGATCAAAGATAATGGAGTCTTTGACAAAGAAATTACTGGCTTAAAATATCTACTCTTTCAATGACTCAAATTATTACACATGTACAGTAATGAAATAAAAAAAATAGCTACTCAACTACTGAAATTATGTTTATAAATAAAAATATTTACTTACCCTATAGAAATAAGAGCCAGTCAATACATAAATAAAAAAGTTAACTTGACTCGAGAGAAAAAATCTTAAACCAAAAACATCATTTTGAAGACAATTAATTTCTTGAGTCAAGAAAATAAATTCTTGAACCAAGGTAAGTTTATTAGATTAAAAAATTTTTTCTTGATTCAACAATTTTTAGCTCAATAAATTTATTGTTTTCAAAATGGAATTCTTAGCTTAAGATTTTTTTTTTCTTCAGTTAAGTTAATTTTTGTTATCAGTGTAGGTCCATTTTAATATGTGTATATTATTTTTATTTCTTTATCAGCTACAGAATTATTAAAAATGGAAATAACAATACTTAATAACGTTATTATAAATTTTATTTTATCATTTTAGGAAAGTCGAGACAAATAGGAATTTTTTTCATCAAATTAGCATACAATAAATTATCAAAAAAAAAAATCTCATTATAATCTTATACAAAGTTAATCAATGAATCTAGATAAATATAATTATTTTTACTAATTACAACTAATTAATTAGATATACGCTTACAATACGTATTATTAGGTTAACAGTTCGATTTCACACGTAGGTAAACAAGCGACAGAAAAGTTAAATTGTTCCATTTCTAGAACAACGACTTTTTAATTAATAGATTCGGTACTTACAGCTGCTAATGTATTTATTTTATTTTCTAACACTACTAAATGATCAAGTTTTCTATCTTCAAGGAATGGTTCATTTTTTAATGAGTAATAATAACCAAATAAATAACTTTTTTCGTTAAAATGTGATTTTAATCCAATAAAACTGTTAATTTCAAATATTTGATTATTCTGTAGTAGCACTATATAATTAATTCGTTTTTTCTCGCGACAGTAAGTTTTACTTGTTACTACTTCGTTATTGATAATACATCTATTAAACGTGAAAATTTTCGAATTTTCATCAATTTTAATATTAGAACGTGCAATTGCGAGATTTTGATTAGCTGATAATTGATTTAAAATCGTTGATTTACCTAAAATTTTACAATTATTGATTCGAAAGTTAGATTGAGGTTTCGTTTTCTTTTGTAATATTTTTTCCAAAAATTGCTTCTGATGATAGTCTAAATCATTCCAATGTAAACGTGACAGTTGATCGATTGCACATTTTAATCGAAACGAATCACATATTATTTCTTAACATATGCTAGTATCGTTTGATTAAAATCCTCATAAATAAAAGCACTGTGTGTATACAGAGGACCCCAGTTTTCGACACTAATAGCTAAATGAGATAAAAGATGGACATTAAAGCTCATATACTTTTCTCCATAAAGAGATTGGACACCGAGAATAAATTCATTTAAACATTGGGCAGCATACTTTACTTCAGATTTTAAGATTGATTTTTTAACTAAAATCGAAATACCTTCTACTAACAAAGCCCAATGATCGACAAATTTTTTTGTAAAGAATATTTTTAACAGGGGTAAACTGTACACTAAAAGAAAAACTACCCACTCATGAGCTTTCATGTGAACTCGATCAGATAAAGGTCTTGGTGTTCTAGAGATATCAGATGTTGGACGAAATGACATAATACAGGAATCAATTGAGTCAATTATGTCTCCAAAATAAAATTCTTCATTACAATTTTTTTTGTCAAACCATAAATTTGCGAATTGACGACAAACACCAAGACCAACGCAATGCATCCAGTCAGCATCTAAATTATTTATAATATCGTATGTCGGTAAATCGCAGAGGATGGAGATTTTTTTTATTCCTTTCCTGTCTAATTTTTTTTTTTGCTCAGAATGTAGTAAAGTATCTTCATGATTTCGTAAACCTTCTCCAAAAGGATTGCCATTAATGATTGGATATACTCTTGCATAACCCTTGCCTTTTTTGACTGACTTCCCTTGATTCAAGCATAATCCACAGCCGTATGTGCCATTGAACTGCGTTGAACATCTTACAAGCGGACGAGCAACTGAATCACATACCCCCATCAATACTACCACTTTTTTTTTATAGCAATAGGAAAATCCATCTTTTAATAGATTTTTGGCTTCAGTTACAAATGGTTTCAAATAACTGTTCATATCTTTCGGCTTACCTACTCCAAACCAAATACTCGATAGAAGAATATTATTTCTTCTATCAATAGGGTTCAACTCATTTACGGTACAAAGAACAGGATATACAGATGTATTAGAGCTTTCGAAAACTGGTGCTTCATCCACACTAAAATTGATAGATATCATATTCTCATCGTAAACTTGTTTTTTGTAAATTTTCCCATCGTAAATATCCTCAAAAGTGTATCGATTAATTTTTTGACGCGTTCTTGAATATAAATTATGTGAATCCGTTTGTTCGAATAAGTCTCGAAGCTGATCTTTTAACGGTATTTGTAAAAAAGAACCTTTATTAGATTCATAATCAACTTTTAGCTGACAAGAGTCACAAATATCAGGACGGTTATGTTCACAGCCTAGGTAACTATCGCAATTATTACAAATATAATGAGTCGAAACACGTTGAGAGTAACGCTCCAAAATAATTTTCCAATAGTACTTAGAGCTTTTAGAATCATTTGTTTTCGATGAAATATTTACTAATTTTAAAATATCTTGAGCCACCGTATGAGTTGTGTTATGCCGCCATTTAATTGCCATAACTGAAAGATTATTAATCAGCTGAGTTTTAGGAATTTTCGTTGAATCATGAGTTACTTCGTTATTTACAACGTGAATTGGAGGATTTTTTTCGAGAGCAGTGTTAATTTTATTTTTAATATGATCTTCAAAATGGTTATCTTTATCTATCTCCATATTTACATCAGTTACTTCTTGCAATATTTGTTTTTCATGCTAATAAATAAAAAGGAAACATAATTAAATAATTTTTCTATTGGTTTAACAATTAACGATAAGCCTAAAAGTTAATAAATTTGTAATAACTTTTTATAAATTTTTTGAGTTCTAACAGCACTGATTTAACTTATATATTGGTTTATCAGGAACAAATTCAAGTAACAAGAAATGAAGTTAGGTGACAACATACTGATAAGAAAGTTAACTTAACTCAACAGAAAATATTTTGAATTCAGAATATCATTTTAATGAAAATAATTTTCTTCAGTCGAAAGACAAAATTCTTGACCCAAGAAAAATTTACTCAAACCAAGAATTATTTCTTGACTTAAAATTTTTGTTTCTTGACTCAATAAAATTATTTTTTTTTTTAATGATATTCTTCATTCAATATTTTTTCTCTTGATTTATTAATTTTTCAACGGTGTATTGAATGTTTTTGGACTTACTTTTGGTACAGTAATGTCTTTGTGTTCGCTTGAAAGTTGTCGATCAGTCGTAACTTCATATGTTTTATTGCTTTTTCTTATACAATTTTCCATTTTGCTAATTATTTTATCTAGATCACTTTCTTGTGAAAAAATTTTTTTTGGTATAGTTTTATCAATCCTATAATGCAATAAGAAAAAACTTTTATTTTGTCGACTATTGAAAATAACTTCACAAAATTACGAATAGCTTTTTGAATCAGCATATCAATTTAATGTCGTGAAATTAATATTATTCATTTATATCGAGTAGTTAATAATAATTAATACTGTTTATTTATTCAAATAATGCACTGGATTCAGCGAAAGAGAATAAAAATAGATACAAAAATAGACTAGTGGTACAAAGAACAAGAACTGTGAGTGCTCAAAAAACAATAAACATGTATGGTTTTTCTTTATTTAATATGTTAACAATAGAGACAAAAAATGCAAGTAATTTAGTAATATTTAAAAAATTACTGAGAGAAGAAATAAGAGAAAGAAAAATTTGAAATTGTAGACAGAAATCAAGTGTTGATCTGTGATAAAAGATCTGAGATCTTTTTTTTTTTTATGTATGCTGTAGCTTAAAGCTAAATAAAGAAATTATTATTATTATTATTATTATTATTATTATTATTATTATTATTATTATTATTATTATTATTATTATGTTATTAAATGCTCAGGGGGGTTGTCCCCGAAGTCCGACTCTCCGAGGGCCCAGCCTGAGCTCCATCCATTACTGCTGGACCACTCCGCACAACAAGGCGGTTAGCGGCCACAGCAGGCCAAAGTCATTTCCCTAAGTAGACGGAGGGAACCTAATATTACAGCCTTCTGCATCCTGACAGCCAAGAACTCAGATTTTGACGTGCAAGCTGGAACTTTGGCAAGTGAGGATACAAAAGACTGTTTCATCCCTCCAAGGACGCCAACGATTAGGACGACTAGTTTGACACGGTAACCTGGGTAAAGTTTGCCAATTTCAAATAGGAGATCCTGATATATTTTTCTTTTGTGCTCTTCTTTGGCTGAGATGTTGTGTTCAGCCAGGGCCGAGAACTCAATGACATAAATGTCACGAGTGGCCTTGTCGAAGAGCACAATATCAGGTTTGTTGTGATCGATCCGCCGGGTTATTGCAAATGGCATGTTCCAGTAAATTTTGCAACTGTCATTCTCAACAACCTGGGGAATATCTCCTGGTAGATAAGGCAGCACTGGTGTCATATCAATACCGTAAAAATGACGAAGATAGTAGTACAGTACTCTCAGGGCAGCGTTGTGACGCTGGATATATGTACCTCTCGCCAACACAGGACATGCCGACAAAAGGTGCATGAGCGTCTCCGGGTGTTGTTTACACATCCTACATGACGTGTCCAGAAGCTGCACCTGGAGCACCTTGCTACGGTATTCTAGAGTGTTAATGACACCATCTTGGCAGGCAAATATGAACCCTTCAGTCTCGGACATCAGGCCAGCTGACTTTAAGAAGGAAAAGGTCAGCTGGGTGGACAAGCCATGATCACGCACGTGTTTGAAGTACACGCTGTGCATGGACTTGTCCATCAGTTCGCCTAGGAGTTGTTTTTCCTCGGCGTTCCTGATGACGCTCTTAAATTCTTCCTTTCGGAGTTCCATAAGAGCGTTTATCTCTCCAAGACCAAGGGTTCTTGCTGCATATATAGCTGCCTTATACAAGAACGACCCCTTATGCGCATTTTCATGTTTATGTACGATTTGCATAGAGAAGTCATCCTCGTCTGCAGTGAAATTGACAACCTCGAATGTTAAGCCCAGGACCAAACGATCATGCAGCCACTCCAAACTCTGCAGACCTCTCCCACCGATGGACCGGGAGAGGTATAATCTGGCGACTGATGAATTGGGGTGCATGCTCCGATTCATATTGATAACCTTACGGGTTTTGATGTCGAGATCTCGTAAATCCTTTCGGCCCCATTTCAGGACACCGAAAGAGTATAGTAAGACTGGGACAGCGAGCATGTTAGTGGCGGAGACTTTATTTTTGCCGGAAAGTTCGGAGGACCAAATTTTCTGGAGTCTCCTAACATACTCACTACGGAGAGTTGCTCGGACTTCAGAGACCGCATGCATGCGGTGCTCTTCCATTTCTAGGTATCTATACAACTCTTCGGCGCCTAATTGTCTTAAGGGGTTACATGGGTTTCGTGGGTTCAAAAAATCGATTTTTTTTTTTGGCTCATTGATTTCTACAACATCTCAAGAATATTGTCCTAAATTTTCAAGTCGATCCGAATAATAGTTTTGGAGATACAACCTTAGGAAGGTGTGCGCTCCAAGTCAGGTATAGAAGGGTCAGCGCGCCTCAGGTATAGTGAGCAGCTGCTCGTCTATTGTTTGTCTGTCATTGTTGTATATTACTTTCACTTCATAAGGAAAACTAGTTTGAAATATTTTATTTGGTGATTACTTCTTGAAGCACGAGGTTCATTTGAGGTTATCTCAAGTTTCTATCATATAATTTATTAAAAACGTGGTATTATTTGTGGTTATCTAGTGTCATTTATGAAGTTGATAAACAATGCATAAAATTTCAAGAAAACAGTTAACCGTTGGAGCTCGTAGAAAAGATAGACCGAGAAAAAGGAGACAGTCCTTTAATCCTAAAGATCCGGAAACTGATGATAGTTCCTTCACGAGCACCTCAGCAAAAAAATTAAAAGGTGATGATAAAGAGCACGTGCCAGAAGAGGATACACTCCAATATTCAATCATAGATTTTGCCTTGGTTTTCTCAACTCTCTCATCGTTTGTGCGGTGTTCTAACATTATTGACGATGAAGATAAAGATCAATTGTGTAATGGTAAAGTACAATTTAAGCAATGTTCGAAATTTGGTCTGGGATATAAAATCGTAGTAGAATGTGAACGATGTGATCCAAAATATATTTTATCTTGTCAAAAAATCGGAAGAATGTATGAACTAAATCGCCGGTTCATTTTTGTTATGAGAATATTGGGCTTAGGGCTCGCCGGATGCAAGAAATTCTGCGGTTTGATGGACATAAGCAGTTCATTTTAAACCAGTCTACATACGATTTTATATTGATAAAATACATGAGTGTATTGAGACAGTTACTCAGACTCTATTCTCATCTGCTGCTGAAGAAGAAAAACAATTTACAAATATTGAAAACGATTTACAAGATACGACAGATGTGAGTGTTTCCGGTGACGGTACCAACGGTAACAACGAGAGCTTCAACCAGTTGATCTGGAAAATTACTCCAAAAATACTTCCTGCTGGTTCAAAGATTGTTAATATTGCGGCATTGGTCGCTGCTTGTATCTTCAATGAAGGAACATCAGCTTTATTATTGATTATGCACGGTATGGATTTAAAATTAGGCCGAAACTCCCACGAATATGCCCGAATTTCGGATGAAAACCGTGTATGCGCAGCCGAAAAAAAATCTGCGAGCGAGACTCGCGAAGCCAGAATCCGTCATCGACAGGAGCAAAAGGATGCCCTGGACATTGCAACTGCTGCAGGATCTTTACTTTATGGCCCAGGAATCGACGATTCACTGTAAGTTACAAAAAACATTTTTTTTTCCACTTTTATTGTTACTCAAAACTTTAAACGCGTTTTTCTCGGAACCGTGTTTTCAATGTCGGTTGTCAAATGTTCTCGAAAACTACTCAACCGATCTTGATGAAATTTCACACAGGTGTTCGAGATACAATTTACTCGTGCTTGGACGAAGGATTTTTTTTTTTTTCAATTACAACTATTTAAAAAAAAACAAAATGTCAAGCAAATTTGACCGAAATTTTCATTTTTTTGGAAAAATGTCTGCCAAAACTCCAATTTTTACTTTTTTTTTCTTTCCTTCGTTCAAGCACGAGTTTATGGTCTTAACTAAAAAACTTATTTTTGTTTTTTCATTTTAGATGATTTTGTCAGGAGTTATGCTGACAACGCAGACGCACCTTTTTTCCGAGGGGTCACCGGAAATGACGTCACAATGGAGGAGTTTTAATTTTTTTTTTTTTGAAAATTTTAGAAATTATTCTTTAAATATGTATCTATAAGACAGAAAAAAATTTGAATTAAATAAATAATTTTTTACATAGAAAAAAAAATATTGAAAATAGGCCTTTTTTTACCCGACGAAACCCATGTAACCCCTTAAGGAAATACAGGCAAACATCATAAACGAGCAAATTAATCGAGGGGGTCAAAATGGAAATCCTGATCAAGTAAATGACAAAAAATATTTCGCCCTCTATCTACGAAAACCTCGTGACTACAATGTAAAAAATTTCGGTGTAAAAATAGACCCAGAGAACTTTACACGGCGGTGTAATGTCGAAAAAACGGCGTGAAATTTTTTCGGAGTAAATTATTTATCCGTGTAATTTTAACACAGTGTAATCTTTTTTTTCTACACTACCCCGTGTTACTGGTTATATTTTTCTTTAATTAGCAACATGATCATTTAACATTTTCAAGTATATTTAATTGATAACATATTTTGTTTTTTAGGGAATTCACGTGATTATATTCTAAAAATATACTGTTTAAGAAATTACTTTTTTTAATTTTTTTCAAAATTTTGATTTTTGTTAAAATTTTAATTTTTCTCAAAAGTTTGATTTTTGTTAAAATTTTAATTTTTCTCAAAATTTGGTTTTTGTTATAATGAAAAATACATTTATTATAATTTAAACTTTTTTTGGTGACAAAAAAATTTGAGTACTTTTAGAAATGCTCTAGCATTTAGTGCTCTAACATTGCTCTATTTTGCTCTATTTAATGTTCTAACATTAGCTTTAGTTTATTGAAATAATTCTAGGATTTGAGCTATAGGGAAGGATAGGGCACGACAGCCCTCCTAAGCCGGTTATTATTACTTTTTGTGGCTTTGAATCATCAAATTTCTTTACTTTGCTCCTACTTAGAGTAAATTCACTGAAATTTTGACCAAATTAAAAAAAAAAATATTTTTGGGACACGACAGCTTCTCTTTAAAAACGATAAAAAAAATATTTTTTTTTTGCCAGAAAAATTTTTTGAAGGATAAAAAAGTTTATAAGTATTTTTATTTGTTACTCAAAATTTTCTATAAATACTTTATTTGTATTTCTTTTTTTAGTAAAACGAACCATTTTCTCAATATTTTCAAAAATGTGTAAAAAAAGAAGAAAAAAAACTTGGCGAGATAATACAATTTACATGAGACCAGTTAGAGTAAAATTGTTTAAAAAATGTTAAATATATTACACATAACAATTTTCCTCAATATGATATTTTAATACCAAGCGAATTTGTAGAAATTAAAAAAAAAATTAATTGAAATACATGTTTTTGAAATGGAAAAATTTTAGCGTAAAAAAGGAAGTACACTGAATCAAAATTAAAGACCCAAATTTCTAAGGATTTTTTTTTTTCGATGTGTAAAATAATATTCCAAAATATAAAACAAGGGAAAATTTGTCGTACCATATACAGCACTAATGCGTCATCTAAAGATATATAAAATCAAAACTCATCATTTTCTTGATTAATAAAAGGAAATGAAATGGAATTGAAAAGAATTCGTCCTATGCAATTTGTATGTCCATTAGGGTGTTTCAAAAAAAAGCTAAACGTCATTTTTTTTCTTATGGTGTCAAAAAATAAATAGTAAATCTAGAAATAAAAATCTTGATCTTAAAAGTAGCTCTTATCTAACATCAATTGTAAGGTTTGCCTCAATTGATTTTTATATTTTCCAATGAAATAATATGAAAAAAAATTTTTAAACTTTGGAATTTTTCTTTTATCAGAAATGATCGTATGAAATGTGAAATATTTTCAAAAAATAGTATTCTGATTATTTTGAATTAATTTACATTTAAATGGTGATAACTTACGAACCACAAAGATATTATAAAAATTTATGGTAAATAATTTGTAAAAAATTTAACGTTTCTTAAAAATGATTCCATTATGTTTTCCGATTACGTTGATACCTTGATACCAAAAATTTGTAAGAAATTTTATGTAGAGCATCTAATTTCCTACAAAATTATGTATTGCACTCATTCATACGTCCACTCCTAGTTAAGCAAAAAAATTCCAAATATACAAAAAATTTTCCCATGTTCTTCAAACGGAAAACGTAAAAATAGATCAAATCAAACCTTAAAACTGATATTTTAAGAGCTCGTTTGAAGATAAAAATTATCATTGTTAAATAAACTATCAATTTGTGGACACCAAAAGAAAAAAAAAAAATAAAATTCGCCTATTTTAAAAACGCCTCAATCTCTATATTGTATTAATATATAGAATTAAAATTTCATATTGAACAACCTCTTTTCTATTTTTTTTTATAATAAATAATTTTATTTGTATTTTTTTTTCAAATTTTAAAATTTCATTATAAAAAAAATTTTGTTTATAACTTTTTCTTGATGATTCATTTTCCATGAGATATAAAGATGGGCCTGAAATAGTCTAAGTGGTTGAATACTTTAAATTGACAACTATTAAAAAAAAAATTTTTTTAACTTCCCGCTAAAAATTGAAAATTTTTTTAAATTCGGGAAGTTATTGTTTTTACCCCGTTTTTCGAAAATCGAGTTTTCATCAGATCTCGACGTTTTGAGGTCCTAGGAAGCTTCCCTGACTATTCCCGCGATGATGTCCGTACGTCTGTATGTGTGTGTGTGTGTGTGTGTGTGTGTGTGTGTGTGTGTGTGTGTGTGTGTGTGTGTGTGTGTGTGTGTGTGTGTGTTTGTGTGTGTATATGTAAACCTCTTATAACTTCTGAACGGCTTGACAGATTTCATCGCGATTGGTGTCATTCGAAAGAGCTTCGCCAAACTTAGATTTCCTGTAAGTTGGAACCGATTCGGACCGGTAGATTTCGAGAAATTGCAAAAAAAGTGAAAGTGAAAAAAAAAATTTTTTTTTCATTTTTTCTAAATATCTCCGAATTGGCTGAACCGATCGACTTCAAAAACTTTCCAGCTCTTCACCTTGAAAACCCGCATCGATGGCCACCAAATTCGTCAGAATCGGTTGATGCGTTCGTGAGATATCGTTGTCGAAAAAAATCAAAAAAAGTGTTTTTTTGTAATAACTCCAAAATGTTTTATCAGATCAATTTTTTCGTCCTGAACTTTTTCATAGAGCTCAAAAAAGTACATCGATCGCCGCCAACCACGTGAAAATCGGTTGATTTATTCAAAAGTTACAGCAGTTTGAAAATTAAAAAACTCGTGTTTCATCGAACTTTGATAAGATTTTTGAACTTGGAGAGCTCAAAATGACACAAAAATTATATTTTTGAGCTCGAAGAGCTCAAAAAAGTAATAAGTGTGATTATAAGCGCTTAGATTTGGGATAAGCGGGAAGTTGCCAGGATGGCCTTCAGGGTCAACCGTTTCCTAATTTTTTTTATTAAATTTTTCGAGGTGGTCTATAAGCCCCAGGTATTGAATATTGGTCAAAAAATGAGTAAATACATCAGATTTGTGATAATTTGGCAAAAAAACAAAAAAAAATTTTTGACCAAATTTTTAAGGTGGGCCGTTATGCCCTTCAGGACCATCGTACCCCTACCTTCCCTAAAGTATTAAATGATCTCTCGATAAATTGCCCTGTACTTTCTTAAACATTGAAATTTTTAACGATATAAACTTTTCCTGATGTTACATTCATCGATAGATTTCATTTGAGTACCCACTCGAGTTTTTCATATATTTTATATATAGAGAAATTATATGGTACCAATTATTTATATATGATATATTGTATACAATATAAAATCTACACACGAATAGGATGATTAAATTAAGTTAAGAGAAAAATAAATAAATTTAAATAATTCTAGTTAGAGCTAGAGCATTACTAAATTTATCATTTTTTAAATTTCATAATGATAACAAAATGATTTTTATAAATTTGAATTTTGTTTATACTAACATTCTTAAACTTTGTATGGAGTACTAATAGTTATGTAAATGACGATCAACATTGAAGTTTGAGAACTATATTTTGTGCAATGACGCAATATTTGAATGATTAAATTTAATTTTTTAACACAAAATTTCTGTACATTATATTTTCATATACGTTTAACGTTATAAGAATTTCAAATTCATACTACCTAAATTTAATATAATATTTGGTGTAATTTTTACACCAAAACTTTTACACCGAATCATTTACTCTACACCGAGTCCAAAAAAATTTTTACAGTGTACATTTTTTCCGAAATTGAGGTTATTAGTGAAATATATTCCTTAGCACTTCTAATACACGTTTTTTATGATTTCCCGAAAATGGCCGTTTTTCAGATACGAGGTTTACGCAGAAAGGGGTCGATTTGCGCTATCTTTCTCACAAAAAGGGCACAGAATTCAAATGCCTTAATTAGAAATATGATAAAAATTACTACACGCGCTAGGGAGAAACGTAGGACATTTCAGCCTGCGTGTTTGCCATCCTCGCCTGCTGCTCACAAGTCAATTTTACTCATGGGTTGAATTGTCCTTTTAACCTAACATTTGAATTGTACTGTCCTTTCAACTTGATATTTTTGCAATTAAGAGAAATAACACGCAATATTTTACATAGCATTTTTATTAATTTATTTTTGTATAAGAAATCAAAAAGCATTATGAGTTATGTATTTTTAAATTTTACAAATTGTTTTAAATTAAAGCTTAATTTGTAGGTTGAAATCGGTCATGAAGGCTCTGGAGTATTGGTTTCACGTGCACAATGGGAAACTGCCAACTCAAGAAATTCTTTTCAAAATATGGCAGTTTCGTTAGTAAGCTCATTATTCGAAAATGAAGTTTTATTAGCGAGTAACTTGAGAGGCGGAAAAAGCAGGATTGATAAAAATGCTCAACGAAAACCAGGGTTGGATGCAACCATTATTTCTGCGATTACGGGTGAATTATTATTTCTTTATTATACGTAAAAATTGTTTCAGCACTTGCTTTGAAAGTTTAAATTTGAATCATTCTTCTACGTTACAAATGTCTATTTTAATATGAGAAAAATTCCTATCATAGCATCATAAAAATATCCAAGTTATAAAAATTTGAACTATGTTGACAAAGAAAATTTTCCTATGATAAAATAGGAAAATTTCAATAATAACATGAGTATTTTTACGATTCAACATAGAAATTTGTTATATATTGAAATAGAAGTTTTTTTTTCATGCTGATATTAAAATTTTTATTATTTAAATGTGATATATTAAAGGTTTATTTTATATTAACATAGGAGCTTTTCCTATGTTACACAGTCATTTTTCCAATACTAGTTTAGTAAAAATGACTATGTGAACTAAATAATACTTTGTATGTTCACATAGAAAATTTTACTATGCTTTATTGAAATTTTTCTAATATCTACAAAGTAAAACTTGCCATGTCATCATAGGAATTTTCCCCAATCATAAATAATAAAAATTTCCATATTATTTTTCTTCCGTGTAGAGATGAGAGTGAATGTGACGATTGTAAGTATGATTCTAATTTGAAAACTTATAATACATTGCCTGAAGCATTTATCTAGTTGAATGTGTTATTTTCTTTTTTGTTAAACATGTTCGTATTAAAATATTCACACTTCATAATGAACTTTTTTTAAGTTTATTAAATATTGATAATTCATAACTAATTCAGTAATGACTCAGATAAATAGCACAAGCGGAAAGTGTAACACTATTATGATCTTCATTTCATTCTACACTGTTCTCTGTTTCTTTTTTTTTTATTTTTGCAAGTTAATAAATTTTATAATTTATATGAATTTATTATAAATATTATATGTATTATTTTAGAAACTGTCAAAAATAAATTTCCGGCAGATTACAAAAGAACTTTATTTGGTATGGCAATCAACAATCATTTAACTGATTTACGCCGGAAAAATAAAGTAGCTGCTGCTGCTGTTGCTGATGCTGCCGTTGGTGATGAAGGACAAAACCAACAAGGATAATATCATTGCAATTTGGGTTGCAATGTGATTAGTGTTAAAATTAAAAATGTTATTAATGTTAAAATTTCTTTGTCTTAACTATAAAAGACTTATGTGTTGAATTAACAGAATTTATATAAAAAAAAGTGTCAAATAAATTCACAAAAATATTTAACGAATGACCTAAAATTTTTTACTACATAATATAGTGAATTAATTATTATCATTTCTGTATACTAATTAAGTTCACTTTTAGTATGTATCATTATAGTCTAAGAGCCGGTGGGAGATCGACCTTCACCGATCTGATAACCAGATGAGACATATTTTTTATCGAATATAATTTATAAACAAATATGCCTATAATTACTTGCCTATCTGAAAGTGCTCATGGCTATTTTTAATTAAATTAACTTTAATCGATTTTTTTTTTATCACTTTCATTCCTCATTTTTATCACTTCATTTTTATCACTTCATGCCTCAGTAGGCTTGCCTACTCATTTTTGTGTATAGCTACCTGGCAAGCCAATGTGAACAGGTAAGTCAATATAGGTGACTCCATCGTTCTGCTAACTTATCGAAAGTTATATCAAATTTTAGATTATTTTATTACAAAATCAGTCATATAGACTTGCCTGCAAAAAATCATACTTAAAGCACTATTGCCTAGCTAAAAACTTTTAGAGTTTTAGCCATCTGATAGGTGCGAGAGAGAAAGTAGAGCGTCCGAAGTCTATCCCTTGCGGATTTCAAATTTTTCTGGAAACACTCAAAGAACATTCAAAAATTATTACGTAACTTTGTGAATTTCATAGTGTTTCCAGAGTAGATTTGTGCCCTGTTTCCAGAATAAACCCAGAGTCGATCTATTATGTTAACCTAGAATAATCAAAATGTAACCGCGATCGTTCTAGAGTATTCCCAAAGTATTTTCAAATCAGAAATTGAATAGTCCAATCTTCACACTGATAAAAGGATTTGTTTATAGTTAAAAATATTTGTTAATATTTAACAAATCATTTATTAGAGACCATTTTTTAGTCCTTAAAAAATATTTCTTAGTATTTAAAAAGATTTATTAATATTTAATAAATGAATATTCGATTTTTTAAATACAAACAAATCATTTTAAATACTAAGAAATATTTGTTTAATACTAAAAAGTGGTCTCTAATAAATGATTTAACTATTAACAAATCTTTTTTAATACAAATAAATCCTTCTATCAGTGCATTACAGAACGGTACCAAAATATTTCTCGACTGGTTTTAAATATGTTTCAAAGTGTTTACAGAGTGGGGCCAGACTGAATTTATACTTTTTCTTGAATGGATACAATGTGTTTTCTTGAATTATGCATAGCATTCCCGATGAAAAAAGATTTTGTCTAATTATATATAATCATGCATAATCGTCCATATATGATCCAAAAAATGGCCAGATCTAATCATATCTAATTATATCCCGTGAAAAAAATACTCTGAGCAGGCCCAATATAAAATTGGCAATATCAGACTTGATCAGGGTTGATATGGCCATACCAAGATGTGGACAAACCTGAAGCCTAAGTAAAAGTGATAAATAAAGTTATATTTATAATAAAGTTGATACAACATTCATTTTAGTTGTTTGTACAACTTTATTCAAAAACAGATACTCTCTGTATTAGAGTACAAAAATTCTACTCTTTTTTTAACTTAACACTTCAAAGTCAAGTATCTAGAAAGGGAACAATTCTGCGGCCATACGCCATCTATCGAAGACTTTTAATACTAGTTTCGACAGTGCGGAACATGTGATTGCTCCATGGTAATGTCTTTTATTTGTAACTAATTAATATGTTGTCAGATTTATAAATATTTCATTGAATATTTTTAATTTTTTCCAAAATTCTCAAATAATTTTAATAATACATGAATAAATAACTGAAAATTACATTTCATGATAAATTTATAAATCATACACAAAAGATTTTTTCATTTGGCATAATATTGCATGAAAAAGAATAATAATATCAATTCCATATTGTATTTGAAAAATAAAAAAAAAAATTTACTTTTTGTAAATTTTAAACCGGATAAAACACGGTAACCGATTAGCTCTACAACAGTAATTTTTTTTTTACGTTTCTTGAAAATGTAGAGAATTTGAAAAATATGTAAAATTTATTTATTTTTATTTAATTAATAAAAAAATTAATTTTTTAAATAAAAAATTCTAAAATATTAATTTCTCAATTAAAAAAAATTTTGTCAAAAAATTGAAAAGTACATAATTAATTGAAGAGTTTTGGAGCAACTTTGAAGATTTTTTTTTTAATTCATACATTTTACCATTTTTATAATTTATGCCGTAAATCTGCCATTAAATATATTAATAAAAAAAATTAAAAATGTCGCGTT
This sequence comes from Cotesia glomerata, assembly GCF_020080835.1. Taxonomy (NCBI): domain Eukaryota; kingdom Metazoa; phylum Arthropoda; class Insecta; order Hymenoptera; family Braconidae; genus Cotesia; species Cotesia glomerata. The sequence goes on along the minus strand of NC_058166.1, from coordinate 6,948,868 downwards.
ACAGATGCAATAAGGACGTATAAAAATTAAACGCCCATATATGGCACCCAGGAACCATAAGGACGTATAATAAAAATTCAATTTTTTTTCTGTCCAATAAAATTTTTAGTTTGGAAAAAAATTTTTTTTTTGCATTTCTCGACGTTTCAGGTAAAAATAAATTGATTCCCAAAAAAAAAATTTTTATTATACGCCCTTTTATGGTATCTGTAATGCGACATTTTTAATTTTTTCTATTTAATATATTTAAAGGCAGATTTACGGTATAAATTATAAAAATGGTAAAATTTATGAATTTATAAAAAAAAATCTTCTAAGTTGCTCTAAAACTCTTCAATTAATTATGTACTTTTCAATTTCTCACAAAATTTTTTTTAATTGAGAAATTGATATTTTAGAATTTTTTATTTAAAAAATCAATTTTTTTATTTATTAAATGAAAATAAATAAATTTTACATATTTTTCGAATTACTCTACATTTTTAAGAAACAAAAAAAAAATTACTGTTGTCGTAACCAATCGGTTACCGTGTTTTATCCGGCTTAAAATTTACAAAAAGAAATTTTTTTTTTTATTTTTTAAATACAATATGGAATTGATATTATTATTCTTCTTCATGCAATATTATGACAAATGAAAAAATCTTTTGTGTATGCTTTATTAATTTATCATGGAATGTAATTTTTAGTTCTTTATTCATGTATTATTAAAATTATTTGAGAATTTTGGAATTATATATAGACCTATATATTATCAGATCTGATTATATATAACTTATATATGATAATAAATGGAGTTTAATGGATAATCCTGTTTGGGATTATGGTAATAATGCTTGACCCGCATGCTTCGCCTATGCTTCACCCGGCGAACAGCCAGGTATGATCATATCTAATTAAAAAACTACACGAAAATTATATTTTTGAGCTCGAAGAGCTCAAAAACGTAATAAGTGCAATTTTGAGCGCTTTATTACCAAAGTAGCGGGAAGTTGCAGGGATGGCCTTCAGGGTCAACCGTTTTCCTAATTTTTTTTACAACATCTTTTATAACTTTTAGGGCTTTATTTCAAGTATCGTTTCTTAAGAAAAATGTTATCAAAAAATCTTTTACTTTGAAATTGAATTTTTCATCAATTTGGCGCGCAAACTTTTTTTTGTTAGGCAAATTTAAAAAATTCCGGTAATTAATTTACTACTACAATGCATGAAGCGTTCATGCTAGTTGAATTTTTTGGATTTAGATGATCTCATAACAATAAATAATATATTTATTTGTCACATTTATAGTAATTTCTTTACATCGTGATTTTTTAGAATAATACAAAATTTCCAATCTGTTGCAATTATACGGATCGGTTGTTGTAAATATAACGACAAAAATAGCGATAACTAATGATTTCATAACCGATCATTAATTATATTAGACTTAATTCCGATTTATTTCCGATTGATTCAAACGTATTCTTTGCCATTCTTATAACGAAGAATGGTAAATAAATCATGACATATGCTTAGATAAAATTCAAAATACAATTATAATAATTAAATAATATTTTATCAACTTATAAACTTCCTGAATAATAATTAAAACGAAAATTTTATTGCTGAATATATATGCATTATAGAAACTCTAGTTCTACTTTGATTCTATTGTGGACCCACTACTGCATCCAATGTGATTTACTTGAAATCAATAGTCAAACCACTTTAAAACAATTTTGGATCCGCTGCGAAATTTTTCTTATTACACTCTGAAAACACTTTGATTCCATTTAAAATCCATTTCGGAACCATTTAATTTCTATCTTGGAAAAACATTGCAAACATTCTGGGTTTACTTTGAAACCTCTCTGAAAGCAGCGCACAAACCCATTCTGGAAACATACTGGAACCAATATATTTTCAAACTGTTTCCACTCTGACGCTGGTTCCAGAGTGATTCCAGAGTGACCATAGGGTCGCGAGGGATGTGGTAGAACAGGACACAACATAGCAGCTGCAAGCTACCTGACCGTTGAATGTATCCGAGTGCGCATGCTCGTGTATAGTCGAAAATCATTTATTAGTGACAACACGTGCTAAATAAATATTTGAATTTCATTTTTTTATGTATTTTTTATACTTTGTAATAAATGGTTCTAACATGTACCTGAAGATCCGATCGTTTTTTTATGAACGAAAATAAAAAAAAAATTTTTTTTGCTTTTGAAACTGAAAATAGTTTTTCGGCTCCAAAAAAATACAAATAGCCCTAAAAATGATATATTGACCCCTCTAAAAAGCAAAGCTACCCTCACAGCCACCCCAAAGACTTCAGAATTTTTTTCAAAACTTCTAAAAAAATCCTTGCGAGGGTCCTTGGAGGCTGCCGATTTTTTAGAGCACTTCTAGTACCCCCCTACATAATACAAAAAATCATTAGGCCGCTAACACCTCCGGAACTACCCTTCCAGCCATCCTAAAGACCCATAAATTGAAAAAAAATGTAGAAAAAATCCTTTCAAGGGTCCTTGGAGGCTGCCGATTTTTTAGAGTACTCCTAGTATCCCCCCACAATATATAAAAAATAATCAGGCCGCTAACACCCCCAGAACTACCCTTCCAGCCACCCTAAAGACTTATGAATTGAAAAAAAATGTAGAAAAAATCCTTTCAAGGGTCCTTGGAGGCTGCCGATTTTTTAGAGCAGCCTGATTATTTTTTATATATTGTGGGGGGGTACTAGGAGTGCTCTGAAAAATCGGCAGCCTCCAAGGACCCTTGAAAGGATTTTTTTTTAATTTTTGAAAAAAATTCATAAGTCTTTAGGGTGGCTGGAAGGGTAGTTCTGGGGGTGTTAGCGGCCTAATGATTTTTTGTATTATGTAGGGGGGTACTAGAAGTGCTCTAAAGAATCGGCAGCCTCCAAGGACCCTTGAAAAGATTTTCTTTTAATTTTTGAAAAAAATTCATAAGTCTTCGGGGTGGCTGGAGGGCTAGTTCCGGGGATGTTAGCGGCCTGATGATTTTTTGTATTATGTGGAGGGGTACTAGGAGTGCTCTAAAAAATCGGCAGCCTCCAAGGACCCTTGGAAGGATTTTTTCGGAATTTTTGAAAAAAATTCCTAAGTCTTCGGGGTCGCTGTAGGGGGAGTTCCGGGGGTGTTAGCAGCCTGATTATTTTTTGTATTATGTGGGGGGGTACTAGGGGTACTCTGAAAAATCGGCAGCCTCCAAGGATCCTTGAAAAGATTTTTTTCGAATTTTTGAAAAAAATTCCTTAGTCTTCAGGGTGGCTGGAGGGGTAGTTCCTGGGGTGTTAGCGGCCTGATAATTTTTTGTATTATGTGGGGGGGGGTACTAGGGGTACTCTAAAAAAGCGGCAGCCTCCAAGGACCCTTGAAAGGATTTTTTTTTAATTTTTGAAAAAAATTCATAAGTCTTTAGGGTGGCTGGAAGGGTAGTTCCGGGGGTGTTAGCGGCCTGATTATTTTTTATATATTGTGGGGGAATACTAGGAGTACTCTAAAAAATCGGCAGCCTCCAAGGACCCTTGAAAGGATTTTTTCTACATTTTTTTTCAATTTATGAGTCTTTAGGGTGGCTGGAAGGGTAGTTCCGGAGGTGTTAGCGGCCTAATGATTTTTTGTATTATGTAGGGGGGTACTAGAAGTGCTCTAAAAAATCGGCAGCCTCCAAGGACCCTCGCAAGGATTTTTTTAGAAGTTTTGAAAAAAATTCTGAAGTCTTCGGGGTGGCTGTGAGGGTAGTTTTGCTTTTTAGAGGGGTCAATATATCATTTTTAGGGCTATTTGTATTTTTTTGGAGCCGAAAAATTATTTTCGGTTTCAAAAGCAAAAAAAATTTTTTTTTTATTTTCGTTCATAAAAAAACGATCGGATCTTCAGGTACATGTTCTAACAACATAAATGTATTAAATTTTTTTTTCTATATAGATTGATTTTTTTTATTTTTTATACTAATATTTTAAAAGTAACAGTTATTCTTTCCCGCTTTACGGCATTTCTTTCATTTAAAATAATAAATAAATTATTCTCTGTTTAATCTTTAATAAAAAATATAGATTTTTTTATAATTTTTTAATTTTACAATTTAGCTTTAAAATGATAAAAAGTTTTGTTGAATTAGTTTTTTTTTATTTATTTATTAATATATTAATATAATAAAATATTAATATATCAACTTATTTATTTTTGAGTTTTGCATAGCTGTAAGTACGTATAGTGTGAAATAATATAAAAATTGTAATCGAAATTAGTTATAATAAATTGGAGTTCAAAATTAATGACAAGTGTAAATAAATGCTGTTCTGTCACTCACATGTACACGAGCATGCGCACTCGGATACATTCAACGGTCAGGTAGCTTGCAGCTGCTATGTTGTGTCCTGTTCTACCACATAGACTTCGGACGCTCTACTTTCTCTCTCGCACCTATCAGATGGCTAAAACTCTAAAAGTTTTTAGCTAGGCAATAGTGCTTTAAGTATGATTTTTTGCAGGCAAGTCTATATGACTGATTTTGTAATAAAATAATCTAAAATTTGATATAACTTTCGATAAGTTAGCAGAACGATGGAGTCACCTATATTGACTTACCTGTTCACATTGGCTTGCCAGGTAGCTATACACAAAAATGAGTAGGCAAGCCTACTGAGGCATATTCTGTGTGTTAAAAACTAACAGTGAAATAAAATTCATTTGGTTATCAAAAGAATGAAAGTGATAAAAAAAAATCGATTAAAGTTAATTTAATTAAAAATAGCCATGAGCACTTTCAGATAGGCAAGTAATTATAGGCATATTTGTTTATAAATTATATTCGATAAAAAATATGTCTCATCTGGTTATCAGATCGGTGAAGGTTGATCTCCCACGGTCTCCTCTACTATTAGCCATTTAACTACTTTAATAATAATACTTACCTTAAAAAATTAAATAAAAGTTCGTTTATATCGTTAATTATCGAAAAAATAAAAATAAAGTATCGTTACAGGTCATTTGAAATTTTGCTGTTTTCAAGTCTTCAGTATAGAACTAATTTCTTTTAGTAAAACTATCAAGAAAATTAGACAAACGGTTAACAAAGATGGTCAGTGCAATTCATTTATCATATTTTTACTATTTTTCAACCGTAAAAAATGGCCAAAAATATTTTTGCTTAATAAATTTTAATTCTTTTCCACATTCTGTCGTGACGTACAAGCACAGGTGTAAAAATAGTTTAAATAATTTTCAATACTACTTAGAATGCTGAGAGCTAATGGAGGGTTAATTTTAAGAAATTAAATTTAAGAAAACATACTCTAAATCTATTTTGATATTTTCAATTTTACAGACAGAAAGTCAACAAATTTTATACAGTTTATTATGTTGTCACATATTTAAAAGAAATATATTTTCAAATATAAGTAAATGGAATATATAGCATCATATATGATATATCTTATATCCTACGATATATCTAACTTTATATAAATAATATATTTTTTCAGTATAAAAAACAATATATTGTTAGAATATATCACGGTATATAATGGTATATTTTAATGTAGATACATGCTTTTAGGTACATAGCCAATTATTAAAAGCATATACCAGACATATATGGGACACATACATTGCATGACTTTATAAAATTATATATAAAATCGGCTAAAATCTTTATATGATTATTTACAATAAAAAATATATTTTATCATATATATTTTAGTTGCAACAATATATTTTTCCATATATTTTAACCATATATTGTTTTTTCATACGGGACATCAAAAATAGTTCAAACGTTTGAAACATTTGTTCGCTTAAATTTTGAACCACTTGTACAAAAGCTTTTACAATTTGTTGCGGAGGCAACAAAGCAAGCAGCAAAATTTTCGTAAAGATGCGAACTTCATAGACTGCGTTTCTTGCACGTAGATCGATTGTCTCCATTGCATTGTTATACAACAACTGAAACAAATAAAAATAATTATTATCATAAATCAGTTTAAGGTAGATGGTCATAAATGCAAAATTTTGAGTTTTCGGAATTTGAAATATAGATAATAGAATATGCATCATATATACTGTTGAAATTTGAAATTAATTGACCACACCAGAAATGACATAATTGTACAGTTAAATAAAAATAATCATTAGTAAAAGCGAATAACTATATGTCCCGAGTGAACTACATAAATGAGAAAAAATCATGATTACTAAGTTAAAAACTAGCAACTTAAACTCACATGACTGTATGCATCAAACGTTCCTTTTAGTCTTGTCGCTGGATAGCGCCATTGCAACGCTGTAAATAATTTATTATGAAAATCATAATAAATTTTTTCTGGTTGAACGTCACCCAACACCTCTGACAAACCATTTCTCACAAGCTTGCTGTAATCTTCAAGGGAATCAGTAGATGAACAGGGGGACTTTACCCCCTCGGTAAAACAGATTGTGGGTTCTGATCCGAACTATTTACCGACAGGTGGTAAGTGATATTTGCGATTTTCGGTAGGTATCTGCTTTACCAACGGTCGGTAATTTACCGTCGGTCGATGCGTTGCCGGTATTTTTTGTCGACTTTCGGTGTTGGGGGGGGGGGTAAGTCAGCCATTTCGGGCCGACGTAAGTCCGCCATTTCTGGCCGACTCCGCCTCAGCCCTTTATTGCTATTTTGCAGTCGCAATTACGCTTCTATTTTTTGGGTATAGTATGATCACTTACCCCTTTTTCATATCTTGACGGTTAAATTTTCTTGTTTTAAGTTATGTAAAGTGTGGATCATCAAATAATTAACTCATGATTTTACATCTTTCTGTTCAGTCTATTCTGATTGTTCTTGTGAGCTTTAAATACTAGCACAATGGAATACATAATCGATTTTAATGGTTTCATTATACCAGATGGTGTGTTCGTTGTTAAAGAAATATGTGTAATACTAGTTCGTAATGAATCCTTGACTTACAACGTCTACGATTGCGAGCATTATGTGTTTCGACCACCTGAAAAATACATCAATGCATTGATCATGCGTGAAAATCAAGATCAAGACGGAAATAAACATGGTATTTTGTGGGATTGTGGTGCATCACCTTATGAATTTTTCGAACAAAAACTCAAGGTTTGGGTGCAAAATGCTCGCTATTTTTACGTTCTTGGATCTCAAAAATACAAGTGGCTGCAACATCTAATTGATAATGCTGTTCCAATCATTGATATTGAACACATGAGATTTTATTCACCTGACAATGTGGAAGATTTTGCAAAAGTGAGGTGTCCGATTCGTGAGTTTCATTCTAAAAGAGGGAGGTTCGCATGTGCATTTCAAAATGCACAACAACTCAAGCATTGGTTTATGGACTATTGGGGAGTTGAACCATCTTATGGAAAATCAGTGCAAATATTTTATCAACTGGCTGATCTCCGTAAAATGCATCCTGTTGACATTGCTTGCCTAGATGATCAT
>NC_058166.1:6895181-6941310 GCF_020080835.1 Cotesia glomerata | reverse complement strand
TCAGATTATTAGACCTTGGTAAAATGGTTCAAATGACATTTTTATATGGCAACTATGGAGTGAAACTATAGTAAAAAGTTCATAAATGTATAATAGTTATTTGACAGTCAAAGTACTGTTGTTACACAGTAAAATAGGAGTGAATCCAAAGTCGTTTCACCGTCGTTTCACTGTCGTTTCACCGTCGTTTTGCTGTCGTTTCATCGTCGTGCCACTGTCGATTTACCGTCGTTTCATGTTCCTTCCTTTGTCGAATAACGCTCCTTTGACCGCCTTTGAATAACCTACTCATAAAAAATCCCATTTGAAAATGCTAAAATTTTCCAAAATGAAAAATTTAGTATTTTTAGGACAATAATAATTTTAAGTAGTATTTACGGATTTTTTTTTTAACTTATTAATTTCTAACTCATTGATACACTACTAAGCCTGTACAGCCTGGCGTGAGTTATGAGCACTGATGTTCACTGAAAATTAAATTTCAGCTCACACCGGGACTCGAACCCACGCTTCACCAGTCTCAAGCAAGCATGACAAGCGTTGTACCGCTTAGCCATGGGACTGTCTACTAAATGGTAGTGAGTTTGAATGAATATTTTTAGACAGGAGCAGGTAGTTTTTAATTAAAAGTTAATGAAATTTTCTTTTATATTTATACCATTATAATTAAGGACGTTTTTCATGGTATCTTGAAATATACTGATTCTGTAAAAAAACATATAATTAAAATTTTTTATTTCATAAGCTTTCCTTCATTTGTGTTTGTCATATAAATATTGATGTAATTATTAAATTTATTAACTGTCGAATAGTGTTAAAAAATAAATATTTTTTTCCTCACTCTATAAGTTATTATCTTGTTTCAGCTTTTAACGCTGACATTTTTTAAATATATTTCTGAACAGTTATTTGAAATAAACTGTGACCTTGCATTGATGATATACATGGATTCTTTTGAATTTATTATCACCGTGATAAGTGACGGGTTATTTTTTTTAATCGAGCGAAAAAATATTAATTTGTAAATGAAATTTTTTAAAGCGTTTATTTAAAAAATTTTTTTATTCTGAAAATTAACTACAAATAACTAAATTTAATGTGAAATATCAATAGAGTTCAGCACTGTTTATAAAATAATAATTGAACAGCATTTACATCATTTGTCCGGAAGAAAACGAACGAGTATATACGGTAAAAAAAAGGTTATTTCACCGTGAGTTGACGGTCGAACGATCGTCGAACCGTAGTAGGTCCACAGTGATATCACTATGAGTTTATGAGGTGTTCACTTTGAAAAAATCATTTTTCCGCAGTAGAAGCATGCCATACTGACAACAGAAATGCTAAAGTTCCACGAATTAGGAACGGTCTTTTCACCATAGAACTGCTGATAAGTCAACATTTATTTACCATCCGTAGTTAGTGATGCAACAGAACGAATATACTGTTTTTCGACAGTGATTTCACCGTACTACAACCCTAACTAGATAGTGAAATAGCCGTCACGTGAAACGACCGTGAATCGACCATCTTTTCACTATGGAGTCACCGCGGATTTACCGTAAGCATGAAACCGCCAGGGTTACTTGATTAACGAATTTTTCGCTTGATTCAAGTTAATTTTTTTTTTTTTTTATATAATTACAATTATCAATTACAAATTATTATGGATTATTTTATTTTTCAGTCTTTTCCCGCCGCATGGACAGCTTTGAATAAAGATTCCCTTGAAGATTACAGCAAGCTTGTGAGAAATGGTTTGTCAGAGGTGTTGGGTGACGTTCAACCAGAAAAAATTTATTATGATTTTCATAATAAATTATTTACAGCGTTGCAATGGCGCTATCCAGCGACAAGACTAAAAGGAACGTTTGATGCATACAGTCATGTGAGTTTAAGTTTCTAGTTTTTAACTTAGTAATCATGATTTTTTCTCATTTATGTAGTTCACTCGGGACATATAGTTATTCGCTTTTACTAATGATTATTTTTATTTAACTGTACAATTATGTCATTTCTGGTGTGGTCAATTAATTTCAAATTTCAACAGTATATGTGATGCATATTCTATTATCTATATTTCAAATTCCGAAAACTTAAAATTTTGCATTTATGACCATCTACCTTAAACTGATTTATGATAATAATTATTTTTATTTGTTTCAGTTGTTGTATAACAATGCAATGGAGACAATCGATCTACGCGCAAGAAACGCAGTCTATGAAGTTCGCATCTTTACGAAAATTTTGCTGCTTGCTTTGTTGCCTCCGCAACAAATTGTAAAAGCTTTTGTACAAGTGGTTCAAAATTTAAGCGAAAAAATGTTTCAAACGTTTGAACTATTTTTGATGTACTACTTGTCACAATGGATCAACAAAGTAGGCCCGAGTAATATGTCATTTCACAATGATGTAGATTCCTTGTCAAATTGCACTAAAATCCATTACAATCGCCTGAAAAACATGAGTGGGGTCGAGCCTGATACGTGGTCCTTCTTGGGTGAGTTAAAATCATTACTTTTTTACCTGAAATCTTATTGTCGATTAAGGTAGTTTGGGTGTCAAATGATTTCAACTTGACCCCATATTTTTTTATATCCATTCGAAAGATTATAATATAATACATCTATAGCAGATTTAACATATTGAAGTAATATTTGCGAATTTAAACAATAATTGAACACCGTGAGTAAATTTTTTAAGTATCAACCTTACATAACTTATAACAATTGTCATTATTTTGTGACAGCCCAGTACTTGTTAGTTGATATTTTAATACTATTATTTATTTTCTAAAGTACAGCTTTTACAAAAAAAAACTTTAATACTGTGCCATCCCCTGCTACATTCAATTAATAATTACAAATAAGACTTCAATAATTTGCTTCATTTTGGTTATTTGTAATTGCACTGTCTATCTGGACTCTTCTTCCTCATTCTTTGGCTCAGCTTCTGAAGTTCCGAATTTGATTCGGATAGAGTATTAAATAAATAAATAAATCTAATAACATTTCTTATAATTTAATATTTTATTTCTCTTTTGCTGCAGAGTCCGCAACTTCGATTCAATGCGAAAGTTATCGAGATGTGGATAAATTGGCTAAGAAGAAAGCAATCAGTAGAGGAACACCATCTGTAAAAGCATTGATCGATTCAGCAAAAATTAAAAATCTACTGGAATTACTTGAAAGCGGAGGTATTAATGAATTGGAGTTTTTGCAAAGAGGAGTGTCAGCAGCTGAGCAACTGGTTCGCAATTTAATATTCATAAATCCAATACCAAAGTCTGAATTTGAAATCGTTGACCTCGTACCCATCCATCACAAACTGAGTAAGTAATTAATAAATTCTTCTATCACTATAGGGTAAAAGTACCGTTTGTGGCCATTTTTAATTCAAATAAACGATAGAAATGAATTAATATTAATAATCCATTACAAACTGATTTTTTAATATAAATTTTTTAAAACTCAACAAAAATATGGTTATAATATTATAATTTTTTATAAATTAATTCAAATGTTTACTGGCCAAAAATGGTACTTCCACTTTACTTTAATTTAAATATACAGTTTAATGTAAATTTTTTTTTATATTTATAATTTTCTCTCTAATTTATTATTATATTTCTTTTACTTACAGCGATCTCCATTGCTAGCTTACGGGAAATGGAGCCGAGGCACCCGAGTTACTTTTGTTGGGGGAAATAAATGTTGCTAATGAGAACATTAATAATGACGAGAATGAAGGCGAATCAGATGAAGAATCTGAAAATGAGATCAACCAGCTTGATGGCAATGTGGAAAATGAAGAAATATGAGTCATTCCATCTAAAATTGTCTAATCAGCAAAGTCGACTCATTTTAGATTTTGGTGTAACTTTGAGAAACTCTTCTCTAGGGTCCCAAAGAACAAAATTTACACAAGTTTGATTTTTACAAGCGCTTGTTTTCGCCTATTTAAATAAAGACTTTTAAAAATCGATATTTTTAAGGCTTATTAACTTTTACTGTGAAATTTTTCTGTTTGAAGCTATCTGCATGATCAAGATGGAATTTACAGTGGGAAAGATAGTAGTTTAAGGGTAAATGAAGATAATTGGCTCGGACGAGTCCTTTAAATATAAGCAGCGTGCTGAAAATGAGTGTTTTTTAGTCATTTTTCGTGAATTTCAATCAACTCTAGCGTCTTAACTGTTGAGAATTAAAAACTCGTGCTCCGCGGGAATTAAGTATATATATCATAGACAAAATTCAGCCTCAAGTTGACTTGAGCTGCCCACTCTTCATAGAAGAAAACTTTGCTCGAAGTTTTGAAATTAAAAAAAATTCCAATTTTCAGGTTATGAAACGAGCTTGTTGACTGCGCGATAAAAATCTGATACTCACAGAATCTATTGTTCTTACCTTCAACTTTAAAGGACTACATCACTTGTTTTGTTATTTTCATTTTTAGTGCATGTGCGAGCCGTTTTTTTTACAGCAAAAATCTGGACGTTTTTACAAATGGATTAAAATTACTTACCATCAGAAACAACTATAAATATCTAAAATTTTTCTAGTCTCAATAAAGTTATGGATATTTGGGCTGTAAAATTGCCTTTAGAAGTAATTATTATCGAAAATGACAGTAACTGTGAACAATTTTTCAACTAGAACATTATTTTTTATTCAACCGTTTACGGTTTGGTTTTACAATATTAACAATATCAAAATTATCGGAAGCTGAATACTTCCGCGCTTGTAATTGATTTTGAGAAATTGGTATAAAGCTATGATATGATCTCGTATTTTTTATTGTATTTAAATTTATAAATCTTTCAGATAAAAATGTCTCAGCAGCTTCTACATCCTGGCTTGATACAAAAAAAAATTTTATACCAGAAATTTGATTAGAACAAAAGTCGTGCATTGCGATTGGAGTTAAAATATGGTCATCGGTAGATCGTTGCAAGCTTGCTCTTCTTACGGTCCTTTTGATCGTACCACCTGCTCCATCGCATGGACTTTTACCATGAGAAGTGGCAAAGAAATGCCACTCTGCTTTTAATTCAAAATCCGCTTCATGACGACATATATTTATAAAATTTTTTTTATTTTTGTATTGAGCGGCTGCTCCATCACTGAAGTAATAAATTTTTTTAAACTCCGGATAACTGTTTTTAATGTAATCGAGAAAAATTTTTTGAAATGCAAAAAACGATACTGTATTGTGAGTAAGATAATCACTAATCACACATAAAGTTTTTGTCTTAAGTAAATCGTCTTCTTTAAAATAAATTACAAAGGGATGTAGAGTAGCTTGATTATTTGTCCAATGAAACGATTGTACTTCATCTTGTACCATGAATGCATAATTTTCTGAGAAATCAACTAATGCCATACACTCTGAATTGTCTTTTAAATTTTCTTTCAGGTATCTCAAATACTCGGATTGTTTTTGAAATAAAATGATGAGGTTTTAAAGTTGTCAATTGTATTTTCAAATCATCTCTAAATTCATCGACATTCTTAACTACAGTTAATAAATTGCAGCGATCAGTAGAAACCCATTGCTTAAAATTAATTTCAGATGACAATTCACATTCATTACATATATCGGAATCAATAACATCAGTGCCTGGACATTCTTTACAGCTATATAACATACATTGTTCACTGCTATCATTACAAACTATCTTTTTCAGTAATTCTTTATAAGTAAGTTTAGTTTTACACGCCATTAACATTAACTTCATATTTTGATGGATCAAACAAACACATACTGAATGTGTACCACTAGCCCCAGCCAAAACACAGTTCTTCGGTCGAAGTGAAGCAAACGACGAGAATCCTATGGCTAAGTTTGGATGAATTTGCTTGAATTTTTCATAGGCTTCTTTCAAATTAAATAAGATTAAACGTTTTTGTTCTTTAGACTTTCCGTTATTCTTATCGCGTACAGTTACACAATCTCTTTGACCTGGCATCAATCTACTAATATCATCATCTTCGAAAAATTTTATAACAGCTTCAACAATTTTTGTTTTCAACTGACGTCCACTTTCTTTTTTTGGAGCCTTCGCTAATACTCCATATTGTGCCCTCAGTGCTTTAGCTTTTTTTACAAGATATTCACTACATTCAAATTCTGACTGTATTTTAGAAATTGTCCACTTTTTCGGTAATAAACTTAAAATTTCATATTTCTCGTCAAACGTTGTAGATGCTTTAAATTTCATTTTCAATTCATCGATTAACTCTAAATAGTCTGCATTATAACAAATATGATCATTGTCTTTTTTATTATTTTCATGTTCCACAACATCAAAAGTAGCTTCTAATTTTTTTCGTATTTTACTTGATATTTGATTTACTTTTCATCAATTTTCGTTTTCTTTTGATATACTTAATTTTTGGATAGGTGGGATTGGTGACTCTTCTACGATTGAACAAATTTTATTAAGTGAATCTAAAACTTCGTACTTAGGATCAAAAGATACCCCAAGATCATCAAAATTTCGCGATAATGTATCGGTAATATCATCATAATTTTCATTTGTTTCGGTTTTTCGTAAATTTTCCATACAACGTGAACAAAGTGCTCGGCCTGGTATAAGGTTAAGATTCTCATTTGCTTCACAAAACTCTACAGTTATTTCCCGCAAGGACTTAAGAATAGGTTTTTTATGAGCACTTGATGGATCACAACATTTTTTTCCAAACAAAGAAAAATAATAAGTCACATATTTTTTATAATGATAGGTACAGATATCTGTGAAAGATACTGCCTGAATTCGTTTAGTTAATAAGTATTTCTCATGTTCATTCAGCCCTGGCGGTTTCATGCTTACGGTAAATCCGCGGTGACTCCATAGTGAAAAGATGGTCGATTCACGGTCGTTTCACGTGACGGCTATTTCACTATCTAGTTAGGGTTGTAGTACGGTGAAATCACTGTCGAAAAACAGTATATTCGTTCTATTGCGTCACTAACTACGGATAGTAGATAAATGTTGACTTATCAGCAGTTCTATGGTGAAAAGACCGTTTCTAATTCGTGGAACTTTAGCATTTCTGTTGTCAGTATGGCGTGCTTCTACTGCGGAAAAATGATTTTTTCAAAGTGAACACCTCATAAACTCATAGTGATATCACTGTGGACCTACTATGGTTCGATGATCGTTCGACCGTCAACTCACGGTAAAATAAACTTCTTTTCACGGTATATACTCGTTCGTTTTCTTCCGGACAAATGATGTAAATGCTGTTCAATTATTATTTTATAAACAGTGTAGAGTGCTGAACTCTATTGATATTTCACATTAAATTTAGTTATTTGTAGTTAATTTTCAGAATAAAAAAATTTTTTAAATAAACGCTTTAAATAATTTCATTTACAAATTAATATTTTTTCGCTCGATTAAAAAAAATAACACGTCACTTATCACGGTGATAATAAATTCAAAAGAATCCATGTATATCATCAATGCAAGGCCACAGTTTATTTCAAATAACTGTTCAGAAATATATTTAAAAAATGTCAGCGTTAAAAGCTGAAAAAACATAATAACTTACAGAGTGATGAAAAAAATATTTATTTTTTGACACTATTCGACAGTTAATAAATTTAATAATCACATCAATATTTATATGACAAACACAAATGAAGGAAAGGTTATGAAATAAAAAATTTTAATTATATGTTTTTTTACAGAATCAGGATATTTCAAGATACCATGAAAAACGTCCTTAATTATATTGGTATAAATATAAAAGAAAATTTCATCAACTTTTAATTAAAACTGCCTGCCCCTGTCTAAAAATATTCATTCAAACTCACTACCATTTAGTAGACAGTCCCATGGCTAAGCGGTACAACGCTCGTCATGCTTGCTTGAGACTGGTGAGGCGTGGGTACGAGTCCCGGTGTGAGCTGAAATTTAATTTTCAGTGAACATCAGTGCTCATAACTCACGCCGGGTTGTACAGGCTTAGTAGTGTATCAATGAGTTAGTAATTAATAAGTTAAAAAAAAATCCGTAAATACTACTTAAAATTATTATTGTCCTAAAAATACTAAATTTTTCATTTTGGAGAATTTTAGCATTTTCAAATGGGATTTTTTATGAGTAGGTTATACAAAGGCGGTCAAAGGAGCGTTATTCGACAAAGGAAGGAACGTGAAACGACGGTGAAACGACAGTGAAACGACGGTGAAACGACTTTGGATTCACTCCTATTTTACTGTGTAACAACAGTGCTTTGACTGTCAAATAACTATACATTTATAAACTTTTTACTATGGTTTCACTCCATAGTTGCCATATAAAAATGTCATTTGAACCATTTTACCAAGGTCTAATAATCTGATATATACCATATTTTAACAGTAGTGAAATGAAACAAAGTCACCAATGTTTCACCGTGAAATTACTACTGTAATGCTAAGTTCTCACTGTTGACCATAGAGGAAACTACCGACTTTCCATAGTATTTTCACCGTGACCACAAAACCGCCAGGGAGATTATTTTGATCGATCAACTCTGATGATCGTGAAAACGTTAATTTATGGCAATCTTCTTTCAACAATAAACCAATCGAACACTCCATTACTTTTTTTAAGAATTGAGAAATCACAATACACATCAACTTACTAAAACAACCGAACTGAACAAAAGAACGCTCTCTGAAACAATGACAATTGAGCTTTTATAGACAAAGAGTTAAAGTTCTTCAAAAATCCGCCACGGCCAAATGTCGCTGCTCTCCCGCTTAATTACTACCATGCAACCTAACTTGGTCGGAGAAAGCACGCGACAAGCGAAGAGTGAGTGAAACAATAGCGTTAAGCTGATGCGTGAAATTTGACACCGATAATCTAAGAAGTTTGTTTACTTTTCCATTTTGCTTACTTGTCCAATCGACGGCATCGAATCACAAAAAAATATATAAATTGGAAAGTGACAGAGATTAAGTTATTAGTAATTTAATTGATACTTATGAACTCGAATTTACTTCTCGAGTATACTTATATTGTTAATAATTAATAATATTTCTAATTTTTCGTTTGAATTTACGTCTATTCTCACTTACTTTTCAATGCAATGCAGTCAAATATTGAAAATAAGCTTATCTCTATACGCATGCATGAAAATATATAAAAATTCTGTTGTGAAGACAGAATTTTTATAGACAAAAAATTGAGATAAAAACTACCAGTTATTTAAAAAAAAAAAAATTGAGTTGACTTTTGCTATAAAATATATAAATGAATATCATTTTCAATTACTTCAATATTGATTTTATCTATTCGCAACAGAAATAAGGTCCTTGTTGCACGTAGTCGACAGAGTAAGCAGAATCTTCAAGATATAGGTCAAGTTGGACGACATTTGAAAATTTCACCGTTTTTATTTCAATGAAAGCTGCAGTAACAGCTTCTCTGTACGAATGTTTGCTACTACATGTAAGAGGAGCTGAGTTAATTGGATACTTTTGTTTATCTGTATAAATATGTAATAAACAAAAAATTAGTTATATTATTGACAACAGATTAAATTTTGTGAAGTTTATTTTATATCTGTTGATACTTACCAATATAGATAACTTCATCAAACAAATTGTTCATCATCTTGAAAAGTCCTTCAGCAGTCACCATACGATGTAGTAAACTAACAAATAGTTTTACCCGGATCTAATTTCCGTGAAGACAATTTGGAGTAGTTACTGTCATTCAAAGCCCACGGAATCAGCTGGTCATTTTTATTTTTGATGGGTTTCGAGAATATTTTATTAAGTAACCGATTTTTTGTAGTTGAAATCTGGGATACAAGAAGACATCAGGATTTTTATCTCCTTCTCCAACTTAAAAATAATTTAACCAAACCCTTGTGTCGAACGCATTAGGATGATTTTTTTTCCACCACTTAACTATTATTGGGTCGAAGTGTTTAACGTTGCGATTAAAGCGGATTCTGTGACTTCTCAACAACAACAACAATAATAATAATAAAAATAATAATAATTCTAATAATAAAATTTAGATATTATTTATTTTTTTAAACTTTAGTGAGGTATTAGTTTATAAATGTATTATATGTTTTATAAATGTATTATACATTATTATAAATGTATGATAGATTATTATAAATGTATGATAGATTATTATAAATGTATGATAGATTGTTATAAATGTATTAATAATTATAATTTTAAATTTGTTCGAAAGTAATATTAAATAAAAATTTAAAGACCTAATAAGTAATAAAATTTAAGTTTCTTTAACAAAATTAAATTTAAATTAAAGACATAATAAGTAATGAGGATTAATATTTTTAAATAAGCAAGTCAACTGAGACAACCTCTTGTTGGCAGTAACTACATGTTAAAATTTGCCCATCTCCAAGCAGACTTTGCACGTACTGTCTTTGACATGCTTGACAAAAAATACAGTGCCGGCAAGGGTTGTAGACGACGTCTGGTGGTGATTCCTCGTCTGAACAAGCCAGGCAAATTTGAGAATCTAAAATAATTACAAAGTATCATTAAGAATAGTTTCTAAATCATTAAAAAAATGTATAATTCAATTTATAAAAAATTTATATATTACTATAGATAAAACCGCCAGCAGCCACCGCTGGATGTGCATTTTCGTCATTCCTTAGTTCAGCACGATCTACGTCAACTACAAAATAATTTAAATATTAATTTCAATATTAAAATTTCATTTTCGATGGTAATTACTGTTTCGAAATCACGGCAGCTCATCCAAATGGGGTAAGGAGCTAAAACATGCGCTGGAAGAAATGGATCGTCAGGATATTTAGAAGCTGATTTGGCAAATTACAGGAGTATACTGGTTAAGAGATCGCCAGGTACAGATAATCACAGGAAAATTGTGGAGTCCACATTCAGGCCACCTAGAAATTTGCATAAACTTACTGTAAGCCGTTTCGGCGCGATCAAAACTGAAGAGAATCGATGAAGAATATCTCGACGAAGATGAGATATGATAACTACAACAGGCACCTGAAGAAAGAATATACCAGGGACTGGTTTTGCCGACGTTGGAGGCATGGAGATCGGCGATGAAAACATCTCGAGAAGAATGAACAGCTTACTGACGGAAAATTCAACTCTTATCTCGAATATAATTTGTAAAAAGATCCTGAGGTGGCCACTTATAACCATAATAACTAATAACATTTTTTATAATTTACTAAAGAAAATTACTAATGTGAAATTTACTAAAAAAAGTTTTCCTTACATATGAGTCATTCCATATGAAATCGTCTCAAAAAAAAAGAAATTGTTGCCGTCTCATTTTAGATTTTGGTGTAACTTTGAGAAACTCTTCTCTAGGGTCCCAAAGAACAAAATTTACACGAGTTTGATTTTTACAAGCGCGTGTTTTCGCCTATTTAAATAAAGACTTTTAAAAATCGATATTTTTAAGGCTTATTAACTTTTACTGTGAAATTTTTCTGTTTGAAGCTATCTGCATGATCAAGATGGAATTCACAGTGGAAAAGATAGTAGTTTAAGGAAAAATGAAGATAATTGGCTCGGACGAGTCCTTTAAATATAAGCAGCGTGCTGAAAATGAGTGTTTTTTAGTCATTTTTCGTGAATTTCAATCAACTCTAGCGTCTTAACTGTTGATAATTAAAAACTCATGCTCCGCAGGAATTAAGTATATATATCATAGACAAAATTCAGCCACAAGTTGACTTGAGCTGCTCACTCTTCATAGAAGAAAACTTTGCTCGAAGTTTTGAAATTAAAAAAAATTCCAATTTTCAGGTTATGAAACGAGCTTGTTGACTGCGCGATAAAAATCTGATACTCACAGAATCTATTGTTCTTACCTCCAACTTTAAACGACTACATCACTTGTTTTGTTATTTTCATTTTTAGTGCATGTGCGAGCCGTTTTTTTTATAGCAAAAATCAACTCAATTTTTTTTTTTTTTTTAAATAACTGGTAGTTTTTATCTCAATTTTTTGTCTATAAAAATTCTGTCTTCACAACAGAATTTTTATATATTTTCATGCATGCGTATAGAGATAAGCTTATTTTCAATATTTGACTGCATTGCATTGAAAAGTAAGTGAGAATAGACGTAAATTCAAACGAAAAATTAGAAATATTATTAATTATTAACAATATAAGTATACTCGAGAAGTAAATTCGAGTTCATAAGTATCAATTAAATTACTAATAACTTAATCTCTGTCACTTTCCAATTTATATATTTTTTTGTGATTCGATGCCGTCGATTGGAAAAGTAAGCAAAATGGAAAAGTAAACAAACTTCTTAGATTATCGGTGTCAAATTTCACGCATCAGCTTAACGCTATTGTTTCACTCACTCTTCGCTTGTCGCGTGCTTTCTCCGACCAAGTTAAGTTGCATGGTAGTAATTAAGCGGGAGAGCAGCGACATTTGGCCGTGGCGGATTTTTGAAGAACTTTAACTCTTTGTCTATAAAAGCTCAATTGTCATTGTTTCAGAGAGCGTTCTTTTGTTCAGTTCGGTTGTTTTAGTAAGTTGATGTGTATTGTGATTTCTCAATTCTTAAAAAAAGTAATAGAGTGTTCGATTGGTTTATTGTTGAAAGAAGATTGCCATAAATTAACGTTTTCACGATCATCAGAGTTGATCGATCAAAATAATCTGAATGAACATGAGAAATACTTATTAACTAAACGAATTCAGGCAGTATCTTTCACAGATATCTGTACCTATCATTATAAAAAATATGTGACTTATTATTTTTCTTTGTTTGGAAAAAAATGTTGTGATCCATCAAGTGCTCATAAAAAACCTATTCTTAAGTCCTTGCGGGAAATAACTGTAGAGTTTTTGTGAAGGAAATGAGAATCTTAACATTATAGCAGGCCGAGCAATTTGCATACGTTGTATGGAAAATGTACGAAAGAACGAAACAAATGAAAATTATGATGATATTACCGATACATTATCGCGAAATTTTGATGATCTTGGGGTATCTTTTGATCCTAAGTACGAAGTTTTAGATTCACTTAATAAAATTTGTTCAATCGTAGAAGAGTCACCAATCCCACCTATCCAAAAATTAAGTATATCAAAAAGAAAACGAAAAATTGATGAAAAAGTTAATCAAATATCAAGTAAAATACGAAAAAAATTAGAAGCTACTTTTGATGTTGTGGAACATGAAAATAATAAAAAAGACAATGATCATATTTGTTATAATGCAGACTATTTAGAGTTAATCGATGAATTGAAAATGAAATTTAAAGCATCTACAACGTTTGACGAGAAATATGAAATTTTAAGTTTATTACCGAAAAAGTGGACAATTTCTAAAATACAGTCAGAATTTGAATGTAGTGAATATCTTGTAAAAAAAGCTAAAGCACTGAGGGCACAATATGGAGTATTAGCGAAGGCTCCAAAAAAAGAAAGTGGACGTCAGTTGAAAACAAAAATTGTTGAAGCTGTTATAAAATTTTTCGAAGATGATGATATTAGTAGATTGATGCCAGGTCAAAGAGATTGTGTAACTGTACGCGATAAGAATAACGGAAAGTCTAAAGAACAAAAACGTTTAATCTTATTTAATTTGAAAGAAGCCTATGAAAAATTCAAGCAAATTCATCCAAACTTAGCCATAGGATTCTCGTCGTTTGCTTCACTTCGACCGAAGAACTGTGTTTTGGCTGGGGCTAGTGGTACACATTCAGTATGTGTTTGTTTGATCCATCAAAATATGAAGTTAATGTTAATGGCGTGTAAAACTAAACTTACTTATAAAGAATTACTGAAAAAGA
The DNA here is from genome assembly GCF_020080835.1 of Cotesia glomerata. Taxonomy (NCBI): domain Eukaryota; kingdom Metazoa; phylum Arthropoda; class Insecta; order Hymenoptera; family Braconidae; genus Cotesia; species Cotesia glomerata. The sequence continues at coordinate 6,927,513 of NC_058166.1, read as the reverse complement.
TAGTTTGTAATGATAGCAGTGAACAATGTATGTTATATAGCTGTAAAGAATGTCCAGGCACTGATGTTATTGATTCCGATATATGTAATGAATGTGAATTGTCATCTGAAATTAATTTTAAGCAATGGGTTTCTACTGATCGCTGCAATTTATTAACTGTAGTTAAGAATGTCGATGAATTTAGAGATGATTTGAAAATACAATTGACAACTTTAAAACCTCATCATTTTATTTCAAAAAAACAATCCGAGTATTTGAGATACCTGAAAGAAAATTTAAAAGACAATTCAGAGTGTATGGCATTAGTTGATTTCTCAGAAAATTATGCATTCATGGTACAAGATGAAGTACAATCGTTTCATTGGACAAATAATCAAGCTACTCTACATCCCTTTGTAATTTATTTTAAAGAAGACGATTTACTTAAGACAAAAACTTTATGTGTGATTAGTGATTATCTTACTCACAATACAGTATCGTTTTTTGCATTTCAAAAATTTTTCTCGATTACATTAAAAACAGTTATCCGGAGTTTAAAAATTTATTACTTCAGTGATGGAGCAGCCGCTCAATACAAAAATAAAAAATTTTATAAATATATGTCGTCATGAAGCGGATTTTGAATTAAAAGCAGAGTGGCATTTCTTTGCCACTTCTCATGGTAAAAGTCCATGCGATGGAGCAGGTGGTACGATCAAAGGACCGTAAGAAGAGCAAGCTTGCAACGATCTACCGATGACCATATTTTAACTCCAATCGCAATGCACGACTTTTGTTCTAATCAAATTTCTGGTATAAAATTTTTTTGTATCAAGCCAGGATGTAGAAGCTGCTGAGACATTTTTATCTGAAAGATTTATAAATTTAAATACAATAAAAATACGAGATCATATCATAAGCTTTATACCAATTTCTCAAAATCAATTACAAGCGCGGAAGTATTCAGCTTCCGATAATTTTGATATTGTTAATATTAAAACCAAACCGTAAACGGTTGAATAAAAATAATGTTCTAGTTGAAAAATTGTTCACAGTTACTGTCATTTTCGATAATAATTACTTCTAAAGGCAATTTTACAGCCCAAATATCCATAACTTTATTGAGACTAGAAAAATTTTAGATATTTATAGTTGTTTCTGATGGTAAGTAATTTTAATCCATTTGTAAAAACGTCCAGATTTTTGCTGTAAAAAAAACGGCTCGCACATGCACTAAAAATGAAAATAACAAAACAAGTGATGTAGTCCTTTAAAGTTGAAGGTAAGAACAATAGATTCTGTGAGTATCAGATTTTTATCGCGCAGTCAACAAGCTCGTTTCATAACCTGAAAATTGGAATTTTTTTTAATTTCAAAACTTCGAGCAAAGTTTTCTTCTATGAAGAGTGGGCAGCTCAAGTCAACTTGAGGCTGAATTTTGTCTATGATATATATACTTAATTCCCGCGGAGCACGAGTTTTTAATTCTCAACAGTTAAGACGCTAGAGTTGATTGAAATTCACGAAAAATGACTAAAAAACACTCATTTTCAGCACGCTGCTTATATTTAAAGGACTCGTCCGAGCCAATTATCTTCATTTACCCTTAAACTACTATCTTTCCCACTGTAAATTCCATCTTGATCATGCAGATAGCTTCAAACAGAAAAATTTCACAGTAAAAGTTAATAAGCCTTAAAAATATCGATTTTTAAAAGTCTTTATTTAAATAGGCGAAAACAAGCGCTTGTAAAAATCAAACTTGTGTAAATTTTGTTCTTTGGGACCCTAGAGAAGAGTTTCTCAAAGTTACACCAAAATCTAAAATGAGTCGACTTTGCTGATTAGACAATTTTAGATGGAATGACTCATATTTCTTCATTTTCCACATTGCCATCAAGCTGGTTGATCTCATTTTCAGATTCTTCATCTGATTCGCCTTCATTCTCGTCATTATTAATGTTCTCATTAGCAACATTTATTTCCCCCAACAAAAGTAACTCGGGTGCCTCGGGCTCCATTTCCCGTAAGCTAGCAATGGAGATCGCTGTAAGTAAAAGAAATATAATAATAAATTAGAGAGAAAATTATAAATATAAAAAAAAATTTACATTAAACTGTATATTTAAATTAAAGTAAAGTGGAAGTACCATTTTTGGCCAGTAAACATTTGAATTAATTTATAAAAAATTATAATATTATAACCATATTTTTGTTGAGTTTTAAAAAATTTATATTAAAAAAAAAATCAGTTTGTAATGGATTATTAATATTAATTCATTTCTATCGTTTATTTGAATTAAAAATGGCCACAAACGGTACTTTTACCCTATAGTGATAGAAGAATTTATTAATTACTTACTCAGTTTGTGATGGATGGGTACGAGGTCAACGATTTCAAATTCAGACTTTGGTATTGGATTTATGAATATTAAATTGCGAACCAGTTGCTCAGCTGCTGACACTCCTCTTTGCAAAAACTCCAATTCATTAATACCTCCGCTTTCAAGTAATTCCAGTAGATTTTTAATTTTTGCTGAATCGATCAATGCTTTTACAGATGGTGTTCCTCTACTGATTGCTTTCTTCTTAGCCAATTTATCCACATCTCGATAACTTTCGCATTGAATCGAAGTTGCGGACTCTGCAGCAAAAGAGAAATAAAATATTAAATTATAAGAAATGTTATTAGATTTATTTATTTATTTAATACTCTATCCGAATCAAATTCGGAACTTCAGAAGCTGAGCCAAAGAATGAGGAAGAAGAGTCCAGATAGACAGTGCAATTACAAATAACCAAAATGATTAGACAATTTTAGATGGAATGACTCAAATGTTTTTTTTTTTTTTCAAATTTTTTGATTTTGATTTTTTTTTATTTTTTTTTTTTTTTTTTTTTTTTTTTTTTGTTTAATTAAAGTCTTTTTTTTTTTGCTTCATGTTGATTTTTTTTTTCTGCGAGTTCTCGGTGATACTCAAGACTCGTAAGAATCGTGGTTTTCCCTCGATGCCGTTTTCTGGGAGGAGAATCTCTAGATTTTGATGGTAATAGCTTTAGTAAAAAAAAAATTTTTTATATGATTCTTTGGAGAGGCGGCCGTCGTGCCCCAGAAAAAAAAATTTTTTTTTCGATTTTTTGCGAAATTTCGACTGATTTGTTCGAAATAGATGGAAAATAAATAAATTTGATGGTTAAAAGCCACAAAAAGAAAAAATCGGCTTAAGGGGGCCGTCGTGCCCCAGGCTCCCCTAATAGTTCAAAAAATATGCTTTAACATAAAACCAAACTAAAAAGTAAGAATAAATTTTTTGGATAATTTAAAATTAAGTTAAAGTGATTAAAAAAAAAAATCATTTTTATGTAAATAAGTGTGGCGATCAGATAAAAACAATTATTCAAGGGTAATATACTCTGCATCAAGACATCTTCTTCGGAGAACTTTCCTGAAAAATTAATTTTTATTAATCATAGGTAATGTACGATTTTTTAATTTTTAGGTAGATTTTTTAGAAATCTATCTATTGAACTGATCTTTATGAATTTTATTATAGTATCACGTTAGTAGTCAAGAAAGAAAAGTTTGATATACAGTAGCGCTCAAAAGTATTTTGACAAATATATTTAATGGTTTAATTAAAAATAAATATGAAACACAATAATCATTTATTTATTTTTTTAACATCTTTTGAATAAACTACAGAATAGTGTTAAAGAGGTTCTTATTCGTAATAAAAGAAAGTTTAATTTTTAAAATATTAGGAAAATGGTGGCTCAAAAGTATTTTGACATTTTTGAAAAAAAACTAATTTAACGCATAATTATAATTTACAGCAATAAATATATTAGTATTTAGTAGCATATCCCTTGGCCTTTATGACAGCCTTGCATCGCTCCGGCATTGAGTCGATTAATTTTTGTAATCGACTTATTGGAATTTGATCCCACTCATTTTTTAGAGTTTCAAACAAAGCGTTTTTGTTTGAATAATTTTGGGTTTTTACACTACGTTTCAATTCTTCCCAGAGATTTTTTATCGGATTCAAGTCGGGACTTTGACTTGGCCACTCAAGAACTTTAACTTTTTCACGATTTAATAAGTCACTAATATGCTTTGATCTGTGTTTGGGATCATTGTCTTGTTGAAAATACCACTTAGCTGGCATGTGATGTTTAGCATATGGTAACATCTGAGACTTTAATATGTTTGCATACATGAACCGATCCATTTTTCCTTCTATTCGAACTAATGGTCCAACTCCAGACCGTGAAAAACATCCCCAAACCATCACACTACCACCTCTATGTTTAACTGTGGGTATTTGATACCGATAATCGTATTTTTTGTTTACTGGACGCCGAATGTACTTGATACCATCAGATGACATTAAATTAAATTTACTTTCGTCACTCCATAAAACTTTAGACCACTCTAAACTTGACCACGATATATGCCGTTTCGCGAACTCAAGACGATACTTCCTGTTTTTTTTTCAATATTAAAGGTTTTTTAGCTGGTCTTCGGCCATGTAACCCTAGGACCTTTAGGCGTCGTTTAACAGTAGAAACATGAATATCTACGTTATATTTTTCTTTTAATTCATTTTTTATCATTACAGCGGACATCCGTATATCATTTGCTGATAAATTTTTTATAATATGATCGATGTAAGAAGTTTTTCTTGGGCGGCCTGTTCGAGGCTTACTTTCGACAGTTTTTCGTTTGTTATAGACTTTATTCCATAAGCTAACTAACTGTCGAGACAGTTTAAACAAACGAGCAACTTCTGTTTGTTTCATTCGTTGTTTTAATGCATTAATAACGGCTTTTTTAAAATCACTAGAATATTCCTTGCACTTAGGCATATTGAAGTAACCACAACAAGTAAATATATGTAATAATAAAAACTAAGGAACAAGTAATCTGCGAGAGTTTTTCAAGTCAAATGTGTGTCAAAATACTTTTGAGCTCACAGTAAGTCAAGTACGTTCGGTGGCGCGGTGTGTAAACAAACAAGTTGTAATTTGATACGCTTAAATAGTCGCAATTACACTACTCTACATTATACTCAATACATTTTCCGATAGGCTTTTATTTTAAAAAAATATTAAAAAATTTTATGTTGTCAAAATACTTTTGAGCGCTACTGTAAATAACCCTCTCGTCATTGACTCTAGTCATCAGCGATGAACGCTGCATCAACCGCGTACTCCTATGACCTGGACAATTTGAGCGACGACAAGATGGCGGGCGATTCGTCTCAATCATCAAATTCAGCGTATCATCGTGTACCGGCGTAATGGTAATTACAACCGCGCAATTAGCCGCGACTCTGGCACGTGCCGGTGCTGATACTCAATCGGCACCAACCCCTCAAAAATCTACCTAAAAATTAAAGAATTGTACATTACCTATAATTAATAAAAATTAATTTTTCAGCAAAGTTCTCCGAAGAAGATGTCTTGGTGCAGAGTATATTAATCTTGAATAAATGTTTTTATCTGATCCCCACACTTATTTTCATAAAAATTTATTCTTACTCTTTAGTTTGGTTTAATGTTAAAGCATGTTTTTTTGAACTATTGCTTATTTTTTAATTTTTTAATTTATAAATATTGTATTTTTTTTTTTTTTCTTTAATGAGAGATGTCCATATTGAGAGATTTCCGAATTTTCTTGTCCATAATAAGAGATGTTCATTTGTAAAGCTTTTCTATATTCAGAGTTGTTCATTTGTGTATGTGTCAAATAACCTTGATGTCTTCCCTGTGGAAAAAGTCTGATAAATCCAAATAAAATACGATGTTTGATTGGAAGTTATTGCATACTATTGTGTTTTTGAAACAGCAATTTCAGATATTTACCGATTGACGAAAAAAATAATGGATTCATTGGATTTTATCTGGAACAGGAATGACAGATTTGATTGTATCAGTATTTTCAATTGGTTATAATCCAGAAATGTGATACTTGAATTAACCGATAGAGTCGATGAGGTTGTATCAGTAAATTACACACATTTGTTGTATAGTTTTCGATGGAATTATAATGAGTAAAAACAGATAGAAAAGTATAATTAAGTATCGGCAATTCTGAGCTACTGTTTTGATAAAGAAATTACGGATAAATTTACAATGGTTTTCATGTAATTTTATCAGTCAAATATACATGGTACTCTTCAGTATAATTTTCCATTCTGTTAGTATATCAATCTTTATCGGACACCCGGGAAAAAATGATCAGATCTGATCAGACATGAACAGGCATGAGTCTTCAGGTCTGATCAGGTATGAAAAATGACCGGGTCTGATCAGACCTGGCCAGGCATGTTCAGGTCTGATCAGATCTGTTCATGTCTGACTCGATCAGGTCCATAAAAAAAAAAAAAAATCGGTGCCGACGGGGATTCGAACCGTACACCTCGCGCTCTTCAGACTGACACTTTACCTCTTGACCAAATGATTCATCTTAACTTGAGAGTATCTTTCGAGCTACTTCAAGTAATTCAAATTTTATACATGATTTATCCTTATAGTTAACGGAGTTCTATACCTAATTTATTAATTATTAATAATTAATCATATATTACAGTGATTTATTCGGAACGGCTATGTATTTTTTTTCGCTCCATTAACATATGGTTCTACACTGAGAGAGAATTTTATTCAATAGTAATAAAACAGTTTATTTGGACTTGAAAAAATTTAGTTAATATAAATAAAAGTATAATTCATATAAATAAAATTATATTAGTATTTAATAAAATTTCATAAGTATTTAATAAAATTTTCTTAAATACTAATATGTGTTTATTAAAATAACCACGAACGACGCTTTCGTTTGCTGTCATTAATACGAATATTAAGTCATTAAAAGAAATAATCTCAAAAAAAAAAAAAAATTAATATTCATCAATTAATTATAATATATTCAAATATATTTTCACAGTAAAGTCTTTTAATAAATAGTATTAAGATTTTTAACAAGACATCCTAACCTAACCTATTTGTTTACTTCATGACGAATCACATGTAGAGATTTTAAATAATAAAAATAAATAAATATTCGATTGAATTTATGAAATCATAGTCTTTATTTTAACAAATGCGTCCCTACATTGTCTGGTTTTCTGCTTCTGTTTTCATTTTATTAAATAATGTCTAACTCTTATCGATTCATTTGTGAAATTTTTAAATTTAAGTGCATAAAAATTAACATCCACTCGGATAACAACAGTTGTAGACTTTGTATTTCAAAATATAGTTCCGACAAAATTCAATTTTACTTAATTATTTATTCAATTAATTACTGATCAATACTTGTTAGTTAGTTGATTAATGAATTTTCTTTATATTACATGTAGATAAATATTCATTACATACTAAGAAACATTTATTAGTATTTAATAAAATTTTTATTAGTATTTAAGGAAATTTAATTAATATTTAATAAATTTTTATTTGGGATTAGCCAAATAAACGTTTTATTAAATAGTAATAAAATTTCATTACTATTAAATAAAATTGTCTCTCAGTGTTGGCTAGATATCAGACATGGACAGGTCTGATCAGGTCTGAGCGTATTTAAGGCTTCAGACATGAACAGACATGAGCAGGCATGAACAGGTCTGATCAGATCTGAACGTATTTAACGCTTCAGACATGAACAGGCATGAGCAGGCATGAACAGGTCTGAACGGATTTAACGCTTCAGACATGAACAGACATGAGCAGGCATGAACAGGTCTGATCAGGTCTGAACGAATTTAACGCTTCAGACATGAACAGACATGAGCAGGCATGAGCAGGCATGAACAGGTCTGATCAGGTCTGAACGAATTTAACGCTTCAGACATGAACAGACATGAGCAGGCATGAACAGGTCTGATCAGGTCTGAGCGTATTTAATGCTTCAGACATGAACAGGCATGAACAGGTCTGATCAGGTATAATTTCAGGCCTGATCATACATGAACAGGCCTGCTCAGGTCTAATTTCAGGCCTGATCAGATATGAACAGGTCTGCTCAGGTCTAATTTCAGGCCTGATCAGATATGAACAGGTCTGATCAGTCCTGATCATTTTTTCCCGGGCAATCCGAACCAGAAGACAATCAGATTGTATGGGTATAATCAAAATACAGATTTTCCATTCATGTACTGTTGAAAAACAGTAATTGCTGATAAAATTAATCGTTTTAAATTCTTATTTATATGTATTTTATTAGATATAAATTATATAACGCAGTGTATGAGAATTAATGAAAAAGTTTCAGCAATATAAGCTTCGTTTTTTAATGTACTATTCCACTATAATATTGCATTTAAATTAATCTGGTCTTATTCAAAAGAAAATGATCCCATTGAATGAGGCTGATCCAAATACATATTTAGTATCCACGTAGTGCTCAAAAAAAGTAATTACGGTTAATTAAAATCTTCGTTTAATATTTTTTTATATGTATTTCCCCAAACCAAAAGTAGTATAGCTTATAATAATATATGAGAAAGTATCGGCAATACATACATATCTTTCAACGCATGAATCCATTCTTGTTTTACATTTAGGTTTATTAGGTAATCCAAATCAAAAAATGATAAAATCGTATAGGGTTTGTTCCAATTCATTTTCTCCATTCACAAACTGTTTTAAAACAGTATTTGCAAATAAATTAGATCTTTTTTTATAATTTCCTATATGTATTTCACCCAATGAAAAGTAATATTGCTAATAAAAATCTATGATTGCAATAATTGTACTTTGTTATATTACTTGACAAAATTTATTTATTACTTTATTTATTACTTAAAAAATTAAAGGTAGAAAAAAAAATTTTTAGTTATTAGCGGCGTCTTCATTGCTACTAGTTTCACTCTCAGAATCAGTACTTTCTTCACTATAACTACTACTGTCACTGGAGCTAGAAACTTGTTTTTTCTGGATTCTGGTTTTACTCTTTTTCTTTTTTCCATCAGCCTTTTGCTCAATTCCATTAGCTTCTTCTTCTTCAGTTTCTATAACACACAAATCCACTCTTATAATTTAGATGAAAAATATGAAAATATATCATGTAAGAGCAAACTATTCGTAACGTGATTGGTCAAATATATCATAAACATGAAAATATAGATAATTCCATACCAACATTCATACGCGCGCTTGCGCGCGCAACGTATACTAGTATTTATATATTGTGAATGAAATTTGAGGCCATAAAATGTTTAGATCTAATTTTCATCGAGACAACTAGGATTAAATATTGTTTATGAATGTTCATTTAATGAAGTTAAAGGTATCTCAATATCAATATACAAGTAACATTGATGACTTTATAAATAATTCTTACTTTTAAGTGGTATTTTTTTTGGTCTTTCTAGATCTGAAATTTTTCCCCGAATGTATTCCACGTAGTCGTCAATCTTCTCATTGATATGTTTTTCTGACAATTGCCTGTGTTCCTTTAGATAATGTCTGTAAATACCTGTAAAAAAATTTAATTACCCTCACCAAAATTAATTTTTTATTTAAAAATAAAATTAATTTACCTCTAACAGCAAGCATTTTGATGGGATCTAGTTTTGGTTTGGCAGGTCCTTTGGTTCTGTTGCTTCTTTTACCTGTTATACTACTAGCCTTTAATACGTCTCGAGTAAATATATTTACTGCTATATTTTTTACAAAGATAGCATCAGTCCCAGCTGCAGCTTTTGCATTATTATAATCTTGAACAGTAATCTAGACATTTTGACCGCAATGAATCTACAAATATTTCGATTACAGCAATTAATAAAAAGTATAAGAGACAAACGGTTAATTGAAAGCTGTACTCAAGTGGTTAGATCTTTTCTCTTGAATTTATTGTTAAATCAGATGTTTAATAGAGCATTTTTCTGACTTGGATCAATTAATTTTTTATGCGCATTTTTATTTTCATCGCAGCATATATTTTCATACATCGAGTAATTGAAAAATAATTAATAGAAGTAAATAAACACTCCAAGGTAACATTTGAAAAAAATTTAAAGTAAACGCAACGATTCAATTTTTTCTACAGCAACTTAAAAATTAATGTTTCCTAAATTGTTAACCTATAATAAAATAATTAGATTCAAATTTTTTTAATTTAAATAAAAATTTACCATTTCGGTGTCTGTCCGTATAAAACCAACTGGCGGAGGCACTTTTATATTTTCGAAATCTATTGCTTGAACTGCTGTCGGTACTGTTGCGCGTGTACCTGAAAATAATCATAGATATGAATTAATCCATATCAGTTCTAAATAAAGTATGCATTATTGTCGATCGCAAAATGTAAATTGATTCATGTTACATGAAATGTCGATTTTTCCTTTTAAATCGTATTAGTTATGTTGGCTAACAAGTGATATTTAGGGATTCAACGATAGTGCGAAGATGTATTATTAAGAAGAATTATATAAGCTAATATATATTACGTATATTTTAACTTGAAGAAAGTACGAACTATTTCGATGTATTACTTGCAGAAATAATCTCAAAAAAATAACGAAAATAGAATCTATGACAGTTTACGGATATTGGTCTTTGTTATTTTAGTTTTATTACTTATATTAAATTGTAGAGTTTTTTAACCGATTTTTGCATGAGTTTCTTGTATTACTGATATAGTAATAATGAATTTAAATGGAAATGATTTATAATATATATAATATTACTTTGAATCTGCTGCCAATTTGACAAAATTGTCTGCAAAGCTGCGGTGACTACTTGCTGAAAAGCCTCTTGACTTTTTTTAATGTCATTTATTTCCTGTCTTATTTCGTTCATAACGCAATTTTCTGATTCATTTCTTTGATTTTTGATTTTATTCTTCTGTAAGACAGTAAAGTATGTTATATTAAAGAGAAGTAAATTATTAATATTTGAAAAACTGATTCATTTGATTTTATTAGTTTTATTACTTTAATTACGCACCTTCGAACTTTTGCTATGTTTCGGCTTTTTGTCTGAAAGCTTACTTTTTTTCTTCTTCTTCAAAGACTCATTCACAAGCTGATCGAAAGAACGAAAAATTTCACAGGAAATCTGTAAGTGATATGGTAAATAGAAAATTCGAAAGAAACACACTGGCTTTTACATAAATAAAATGATAATATAACTACTATATTATTCGTTTTGTTAGAATTAATTTGTTATCCAGTCTTTGAATGACAGGTAACAATTTATTAGCGTTTGATTAATTAAGCTTAATATTTTATAATAAATTATTTAGTTAAATAGGGTTCTAAAATTCACAGTTTGATTTCTATTAATTATGAGAAAATTTCAAATTTTCATAACTGATGGAACAGTTAAAAACTGAAAAATTGATGATGTGATTTCCAATTAACAGCTTCATTAGATATATTGTATTTTGGCAAACCAAAGGGAAAAAATATCACTAAAAAGCCTGCAACAATTTTTACCATTTTTTTGAGTAGCTAGTAAGACGGTAAAAATTCAAATTTTTATTCAATTATTGTAAAAAATTTTTATGTTCTATTGAAGTTCGTTTCATATTTTTCACATTTGCAAAATATAAAAGAAGATAAGCACTCGAAAGAATCATAAAACATTTTGAATATTTTATAATTACTACATTGAAAAAAAATTTACTTGATTCAAGAGAAAAATTCTTGAACCAAGAATATAATTTTGAAGAGGGTAATTGTCTTGAATCAAGACAAAAAACTCTTTAATCAAGTAAAATTTCCTTAAATCAAAAATTTTTCTACTCAAATCAAAAATATTCAGTTCTTCAAAATTATATACTTGGTTCAAGAACATTTTTTTTCTGTGTACTTATGTACGATATCCACTTATTTTTTTATCGATAAAATATGAAGCTTAATATATTCTCTACACTTAAAAAATATTAATTCTTATTCTTATAAAAAGTTAATACGTTATTATCATATTATCATGATAAATTAATCATTGTATACATACGTCATCTTGCTGAGCGGCACTATTATCCAAGACAGTTTTTGTTGATCCACTTTCGAGAGAAGTATTGTTGGCATTCAGGGTGGTTGCGGTCGAGTCTTTACTCAAGTTAATTTGTTCAAGAAATTCGGAAGTTTAAGCAATTTCTGATACCGTTGGATCAACTTCTTGAGATCCACTTATTTTTGTCTGAAATATGTTAAGATAAAATTTGAAAATTTGCATTAAGCAGAAATAATGCAAATTCTATCAAATAATATTGATAAAATTTTTCATCCTTTTTTATTTCGACAGGCCAACATTGTTATTTTTAATTTATTTCCTAATTTTCGTCAACTTAGAGGCGTTTTTAAACTCAAAAATTTCATTAATAAGAATCAAATGTTTTTTAAGAAAAAAAAGTCTTATGTTGAACGAATTGAAGGACATTTCAAAGTTCGACTAACAACTCGTAAAATTGTGAAAATGAATGGAATGGCAAATTTTCATAGAATTTAAAGCTTAATAAAGAATTTTTGATTACAATTACAATTTGAGTAATATAAATTAAAACTTATTACAAGTGCTTTCGGAAAAACTTCACAGAAATTTATGTATGTATACAAATTTCAGTTACGTTTTCAGGGTTTTCAGTTATCTATAAATACATACATAAATAAATTTTTGAACTTATGGTATTTCTTAAATCCACATGCCAGATTTACTTGAGAAGTAACAAAATCTGTAAAAAGTTGCGCGTTAAAGATAATTTTAATAGTTACATTTCTATGAAATTCACAAGACAAAAACCGCTACGGTTTAATGAATATTACTAATACTCTTAAAATTTTTATAGTACAATATTAACATATTTTTAACCTAAATCATAATAATTTCTGAGATTTTAGCATAATTTTTTAGATAGGGATAAGTGTTCCGCTCACGGATATTTCAATTTAAAATAATTTTTTATCATATTACTTAAGATAGTTGGTCATTGTCATGTTCCTCTGAAATTATTTCTTTTTGTTTATTTACCTCGACTATATCTTGATTTGGAAGTCTATCTGGAAGAATATCATGTGCGTCGCTTTTTGTAACTGTAATAGATTTATCGTCTTTCTTAACTTGTAATTTTACTGATCCTGTTGATTCCATAGATCCATTCTATAAATATTTATAGATTGATATTAGATACCTTAAACATTTTCGAAATTGCCTGATATGAGCTATTTTTAATTATACTGACATTTTGCACCTGTCTACTGCCACCATCATGACTTAAATAGCTTGTTGCTTCTTCTATGATAGAGTTTCTCTTAGGAGCTAATCTTAGAAATTTTGTATTTTTGCCTTCAATTATATTCGTTTTAAATTATTTAATTCTGATCTTTGAATGTATTTAATTATTATTATAATAAATAAATAATATATAATTTATAATTTAGTTTTTAATTTTTACCTTCATTCCTTTAGATTTTTTGTCTTTACGATTTTTACGAGATTTTTTGTTGGGCATAGTTTCCATCAATGATTCCGGATCACGCTTTCTTTTCTGTAAAATAGTATGAATTATCGCCGACTGTTTGAACGGAATTTAGATATTGTAAACAAAATTTTCTACATATACAATAAAAAAAAAAAAAATACTTCAGAGATGTGAGATGCAAGATATGTCTAATAAATTTTATAAGCAAGAATATTTAAATTTTGATCTCTTAATAAATAACAAAAGCGAAATTTTTAATTTATATAGAAAAATGAAACAATCTACAGTAAAATGGATGCAACTCACTTTAACTTCCTTCGACTTTTTTTCAATCTTCATTGAAAGTAGGTCCGATTTTTCTGGATGTAGTGTTTTTGGAGGAGTAGTCACTTCTTTCAGAACATTTTCATGATCTTCTTTACTATGATTTAATATGAATTTTGAATTTTCTTTATCATTATTGTCATGAACGTTGGTCGCCAAATTGTCATGAACTTCTGTCTCACTACTAATAGCCTGTTAGTATTGAAATATTCAAATTTTGTTTATTCAATTAATAAATTTTATCGAAACGTGTTGTATTGCTAAAACTTTTATATTCATTAAAATATGATTTAATATACACAGTTTAATTTTGAAAAACTTTTTAGACATACTTTCTAATTAAGCAATATTAACAATGAAAGTAAAATTACAGTAATAGTCAATGCTATAAAATAAGCTACAGATAGTGAGTTCATAAAAATTTATAAGTTATACTGCTCTGCTTTAACATTACTTAAATATTTATTTGTTATTAATTAGTTCGACCATTTCTGTTATTATAATAAATTAGTTTTTGTGCAAAAAATGTAATGAGATAATGTATGTATTTTCAGAATTTTTTAGCATAATTTTAATAGAGAAAAATGACTAATAATTACATGAAAGAAGATTACTATGACACTTAATATTAACATAATACAATGAATAATTATGTCCCTAAATTTTTAGGGAAGAAGCATATGTAATCATTCACACCAGTTGAAAAAAAAATAACTTTTGTTCGTATACTTTGTATACTGGCAATCAAAATTTCTTCTCTTATGCTTGTTACTAGTAAGATATGAGATAATTGAACATTTGATTGGAAAGCTGTTTGAACAGTTAATATTTGATTGCCATAAAGATAACATGTATTATTTAAAGAGAAAAAACCATCAATCCGAATAAATTTTTTTGTATCTAACTGAACTACAGTATCGTTTGTTTTTTCAGGACGTGTATAAGCTGTGCTGCGAAGCACCATTTTATTATAAATACATCGATTATAAACTTTAGTTGAATGAGTATTGTCAAAATATTGGTGCATCAATAGAATCAATTGATCGTCCGGTGATTTCTCAGTGCCAATCAGTAAAGCATGATCATCACTTCGTGTACAGTTCTTCAGTTTTCGTGGCTTAAACAGATCCTTACAATAATTACGGCATTTCACAGATTCAGTATTATAGTCAATGTTGCATCGAATATTTTTCTCTTTCAATACAGAATTAACTATTTGATTTGAGACACCACTAACTCCTGTTATGTAACGTTTAATAAGGAAAATCATGCTTTCAAAAGGAAAAGCAGAACTTGACCACAATGGTCCACTTTGCCTAACTGATTCTACAACATGCAACAATGAGTGTAAGTTAAATGTCATCGAGTTAACACCGTAAATTAGTTGACAATCACGTACAAACTGTAGTATATTTATTTCACATAGTAAAAGATCTTCACTTATATTGTCTGTCATCAACGTATATATACTTGAAACTAATAGGAGGTACGACTGAAAACATTTTTCATCGAGAATACCCGCTAGACACGGTACACTATCAAATAATAGCCACGATTCCCATTCTGAAGCTTTCCATTTTGCTGTTTGATCTACTGTTCTCACAAGTCTATGAATTTCTTGAGGTCTTTTAATGTGTAATTGACGAGCCATAATTTCTTTTCGTTGTTGAGGATTTAAATAATATGGAGTTCCTGGTTTAGTCCACAATGCCCATAAATGTCGAGATACACCTAATAAAATGCCGTGCATGTAATCTAAAGAAAAACCCCACACGCAGTCGAAATGTTTCAATTCTAGCATTGCACAATTACCTTTAACGCCGTTTATTGACTTTCCCAATTTTTCAACTTGTTCTACATCTTTGATATGACTTTCATTTGTTCGCAATAATGGAACTTGTTGAGTGATAGGGCATCTCATAGCAGAACTATCGTAAACTCCAGTCGCATAACACCAACTACAACCTGAATATCCGTTGAACTGGAAACGGTTTTGGATAACTGGTCTAGCAACTGAATCTACGCATAATAAAAGACAGAAAAATTTTAAATTTCTTATTTGATCCTCATTATCAGTTATATTTATACCAGCTTCCATTATATTATTTGCTTTTTCAAGAAATTTTGACATATAAGTTTGCATAAATTCGGGAGATGGCTCAGCCGATGTAATGTATAAACCACCAAGAAGAACGTTACGAAACCGCAATGTTGGTGATAATTCATTTATATGAAGTTGTATTGGCCACATACTTCGTTTGGAGCTTTTTGTAAGTGGTGCGCCATCTGTGTTGACGTTGTAAGTCAATGCGCCTGGTGAAAGTTTTTGTACAGTTTTATACAGTTGGCCGTCATATATATCATGTATAACTCCATCATTTCGCGGTTGTCTCAATTTTTCCATTGTATTTAATAAATCATTCTTTACTTCCGTATCTTTGAATAATAATTTCAATTGATATTTCAAATCAATAATGATAAATTGATTTTTACTCGCCGATGATAGTTTATACTTTGCTTTACATTGAGAACATTGAACTTTTATTTTTTTATCCTTATCCGATAATTTCCTTGTATGTAAAATACGTTGACATTTTTCTGTCTGGCAATAAAAATTTGATTGAATTTTCTTTCTTGGAGGATTATATGCTTTCGACCGTGAATAATGGGAAGCATTCCAAGATTCAAATTCTGGACCAGCTAAAACTTTTATTAAATTAATTAAATCATCTTGGTCATTTCTTGTCAAATGTTTAGATACTGAAAATGCCGTAACCATTAATAATACATCTGAGACAGTACTACTTGACTGTGGAAACATGATTGTAGAACCATTCATTTTATCACAGTTAAAACGAAATGAGTCATCGGTCGATGAATTGTCCGAATCCGACTCGGTAGTTTGCTCATATTCTGAATCTTGCTCTGAATCTACTTCACTTTCACTATCAGAAGTTTCTTCATTATCTGAGTCACTGTCGCTATCAGAAGTTACTTCACTATCTGAGTCGCTGTCGCTATCAGAATACGGCTTATCATTTGAGAAGTTACTTTCGGAACTTAGTTTATCATCTAAAGTATTGCCGTTTTCTAAATATCCTGGTGATACGTCACATTGATTGTGAGCAGATTGTTGTTGATGAGGATCCGAACAATCTACAATCAGAATTTCCTTAGAAATCAGAGTTTCCTTAGAAATACAATGCGAGTCAACTGAGCTAGTACTGAAGTCCATGGTGGAACTTTCTTCCACAGGATGTTGGAGTTGTTCTAGTGACACTACAGAAGTAGAGCTAATGGATGACCGAAGCAATTTTGTCGTATTAGAAACTAATTGCTTAGTTATTGGAAAATCTGTGTTAGCATCAAATATGTTTTGAGGACTGTTTACTGTAAATTGATTAAGGAGAACTTAGGTTTTACCATTTCAAAAATTAATAAATATAGATTTTTTTCCAGAATGCATGTATACGTTACCTCCTGAGAATAAATTTTTTTCATACAGCTGTTTTATTTTATTTTTATGTCGCGATCGAGTTGCTCTACTAACTTTATAAGGATTATAATCTTTAAATAAATATTGTTTATTTATCCGTCGGCTCTTTTGCTGTTTCATCTCTATCGATAATGAAGAATCGAACTGCATTTATAAAGATTGATTAAATGTGAAATCTTGAATAATTATGCTTAAAAAATTAGAGATATTAAGAAAACGGTAATTTTCAAAAGTAGCTTTACTATCGGCGAGTTAATTCAGAAGTTAAAAAATTAAAAAATACATTTTTTAATTTTATTGATTCATACGATACTATTGAAATAAATTGAATCGCTAAACTGTAGTTCAAAGTATCAATTTATGAGTACATTACCAATATAATAATAATATATTTTTTTCTCAAAATATAATAGTCCAAGACTAATTATAACTAATGATAATACATACATAATAAACGAAAAACAAGTATGAAAAAGTCATTTCAATAACTGATCTTTTTTACTAATCTATTTTGTAAAAAATAAAAATTGAAAACCGCGTAAAAGACACCTAAAAATCAAATGAAAGAAAAGAAGAAATAAGAACATAAGTTCGTAAGAGTTATATTTTATCAAATACTTTACTTTTAATTCCAAAAATAACATTACATTTCAATGCTAACCTATGACTAATTTTTTTTTTTTTTTGAAATACCATAGTAATGAATAGAAAAATTTTTTCAATTGAAAGATTTAAATTTCAAATCTACAATAAGTGACAAGTTCTTAGTGTTGATATTATCGGAAACTGATTATTGATTCCTTGTTATTAGGGATTGAAGCACGCTAATGTAGTGCATGATTAAAATTTATAGTTTTATAGTTCCAATTTAAATGACAGTTTTTTTATGATAGACAATTCCAATAGCTAGGTTTATTTAATAATTTTCATTAAAGATTTATGAAAATATAAGAATTAATTAAAAATAATAATGCCTTAAAAAAACTTACCGCCAATTTAGCCTTCAACTGTTGTTTTGTCGAAAACTATCCAATGCGGATAATTCCCGTAATTGTTTTAAATTATACGATAAAGTTGGGATTAGGAAATTAAATAAAAATACTTGGATTTTTTGGGGAACAATTTAGAAGAATTTATTTGTCTCCAAAGGAGGAAAACCCAGCTAGGCTGGGAAAAAACCTCCTTGATGAAATTATACAAGTAAATTGTGTATGTGTAAGTGTTAATGTGTAAAATTACGTTGCAATAACGCAATAGGGGTGAGCTCAACCGCCTTAGATAGAAAATTATCGATAATTTGAATTAGATAAGTCCCAAGGTGGGAGCTAGTAATATCTAATCACTTTGAACTATCTCAGAGTGAGATCTATTAATGTTCAATTGTCTCAAGGTGAGAGCAAATAATATTCAATTGATAACAGAATGTTAGTCAATTGAGTTTGATGTTTTTCGTGTAGAAATTAGTCAAATGATTTGAAGTTGGAATTTAATTATTTATAAGCTAAATTAAATAAGATCGTAATTAAATGTCAATAACTAATTTAATGTAATTAATTGTTAATATCACGCGTCAATTATGGATTGACTAAAGCCGCGTGGCTGATGCAATCCTTTGTTAACGGTGGCGCGTAATGGCCGCGTGGCGTCACTAAATAAATTTACTTGATTTTATTTATGTTAATTCACTGAACTATTGAACTGATTTAAATGAATTGAGAATTTAAAGTATAATTGAAGCTAATATAATTATTTATATTTAATGAATAATTTAAATATTTAAATGAAAGTGAGATGTAAGTAAGAAATATCAGAATCGATTCGCACAGAGTAGTCGTACTAGTACAATGTCCAAGCACAACTGTTGCAGCCGACCACGTGAGCCGGCTTCTCTACCGCTAACCAAGGCGCGCATGGGTGACGGCCATAGCGTGATACGATTATTCCCGAGTTTTAACGATTAAGCCCGAAGGCGCAATTCTTCTTATAAGTATGTGACTAGATCCTTTTCCTAGCGGTTAAACAACTGTTCTAATTGTTGGTTGACGACAGGATTTATGTCAACATTTAAAGTTGTTTTGTTTTTCGCGCTGCTTTCGTCGATTTCAGTGTCACTTAATTCAGTGGCTGTTTCTTGATTTTGAGGGGGTGGAACTGTGATTCTTTTTGATTTTATTTGTTTTTCAAGTACATCAATTGTATCTGAAAAATAATAAATATTATAAGCACATCCATCACATTACACGATAGAAAATATAATACATTATGCCAAATTATAAAGATAACAGTGGTAATAAGAACCACATTACAAAATATTTTAATTTCTTTGAGTGGGTAATAGTGTAAAATACTGTTATGCATTCGTACAGACAAATTAACTAAGTTTGAAAAAAAAACCTTTGAAACTTTACATTTCTACAGTTATTAAAATCATTTGGTTTCATTAATATTAAAATTAGGACAAATTTTGTTTATAATTTCAAAGTGTTCAATACATTTTCTTAAGAGTTTAAAAGAGACACATTAAATTCGATAGAATACGTACCTTCAACGAATATCAGCAAAGCTTTTTTTGGTGGTTGATTTTCATATAAGATATAGTGTTGTTTGTTTCTATTTACAGGTAGCTTTACTTGATCATAATTTTTTACCCATGTAAATGGTATAGTATCATATTTGTCTTCATCTACTAACTTGATATTCGCTGGGTGCGTGACCCCACCGCCACCTGACGATACAACTTACGGTGGCTTTTTGAAGTGAAACTTCTTTAGAATCGTTGTGATTTCAAACCGGATGCAACGAAAAAACGACAGGTAAGAGACACAAATACAAAAATGTGTAGGATGAAGCCAGGGGAAAGAATGAGACAGAAATATACATACAATTTGTATATTATCGGTCTCTCCTCTTTGTGCCATACTTCGTAGCGTCCCCACTCCCGTCTTCTAAGCATAGTCGCCTGTAATT
Source organism: Cotesia glomerata (assembly GCF_020080835.1). NCBI lineage: Eukaryota > Metazoa > Arthropoda > Insecta > Hymenoptera > Braconidae > Cotesia > Cotesia glomerata. The sequence goes on along the minus strand of NC_058166.1, from coordinate 6,907,315 downwards.
TGTGAGCCAGAGCGAGAGAGCAGATGTCAGTGTGTATGTATATTGCACACTGTTTAATACGTGCTTGTATTTGAGCATTTAACGTGTGTAGTGCATGTGAAAACTACGTGAGCTTACTGTACACTGTATGCGGCTGCGTATTACAGCGTTTTAGTAAGATAGCGTGGTGTGTTATTATTTAACTGTTTGTGAGTATTTTTATATCTTGTACTAAATAATAAATTTTATAAAATGCCGAAAACTAATGCCGAAATGTGTCGTCAATATCGACGCAAAAAAAATGAAATTAAAATGAAAAAAAATTATGATAAAATTCCGATGATTTTAAGTGGGGATTTTAACATAAATTTTGCATCAGATACAGCGCTTCCTTTGATTGAGTTTCTCGATACAACATTTTATTTAAAAATGTGTAACAATCGCACTCAATCAACTACAAGATCAAAAACGGTAATAGATGCAGTGTTCCAAAGATATATCAACCAAATTGAAACTAAAATATTTGTATCGTATTTTAGTTATCATAAGCCTCTTGTATCATTTGTTGAAACTGAAAATATGGAACTTGAGTAATAGATTATGTAACATATGTTAAATAAAATATAAAATATCTTTTAAAATTAATCAAAATACTTTCATTTTTGAACAATTAAACTTTGTAATTATCCTACCCTTGTTATAAATATTCATCTCATTCTTTTGTCGATTCACTGAAGTTTCACTTCTATCGTGTGTGAATCGCACACACACCTTTTTTTAAGAAAATTTACATGTATTAGATGCCAAATAGTTATTTAAACAATTAAATAAACTTGAAAAAAATTTTTTTTCTATGTAAAATGTGACATATTACACAGAATGTAGATTAAATTAAAAATTTTTTCTTGGGTCAGTTGAAAATAGTAAGGAAAATAAACACAATAACTAAAACAAATCTCAAGTGAATTAGGTTAATCAGTGTTAAAATCTGTCAAGGTGTTTATTGTTAAATTAATATTAAATGAAAAATCCGTATTAATATTAAATATATAACAATCTGAAATTATATAAAAAATAACGAATAGCTCTATTTAACATAACTTTATATTTAAGAATATATCTTAAATTTTTATATTCTTTATTTAATTTTGCAATCTATTACCCATAATATTATTTTTCAACCACAAACTTTAATAAAGGGTAAAAATTTAATCCTGGCTGAACATATGAGAGATGTTGAGCAGCAGCTATCCATTTTTTTCGCTGATTTAATTTCCAATTGGCAACCGGAAACTTATAAAATTTACAATCACTATTTCTACTAGTATTTTTACAATTAACTACACAACAATTTTGATGACCCATTTTATTTTATTTATTTAAATAAACTAACACACGTGTTATTTTCATAGCTTTTAGTAATAAAGAGCCACCCTTAGTTCTGTATTGTCCCGCAGCGGGCGCTGACATCAGTTTTGTGTCCCCCACTATGCCTTACGCACCCAGCGAATAAGCAAACATGGTGATTATCCGTAAATCTCTAGAATATGATAAATAGATTCAGTTAAATACATAGTACATACATTTCTAAAATCAGAGCGTGCATACTAAATTAAATATGTATATTTAACAAATTTATTCGAATCCAACATCAAACAAATACGTAAAGTAAGTAATACTAGTTTTGTTAACAGTGTATGTCACGTCTTTTAAATCTTTTTACGTCTCTGAACAAAAAATTCGGGTTCGTAAGACTACTTTTATTAATAAAAACAATTGATGAAAGCTCCAAAAGTCATTTTTTGAGCTGCTATAAATATATGGTAATTATAATGATTCACGTGTGTCATTTTCAGCAGTGTAGATAATGCCTTTGAATAATATATAAAGGATAAATACAAATTATGGAAAGAAATAACTAATATTGGTGTCGATTAAGTTTAAAATTAAGATACTTTTACAAAGTTTAGTAAAAAGTTACAAGAACTGTAAATTTTTAATGGATGAAAACGCGAGGATGATGTTAGAAAATTGATATTTATTAAAGGATGTTACAGAAAATTGTTTATAATTGTTAATAATTGCCGAGTATTGAATTGTATCTCTGAGATTTCAAATTTATTATATTCCAGGAGACAAAAATTCAACTGTCGAGATATGTAAACAAAGTTCAATTAATACAAAAATGTTTAAAACAAGAATCCCTTAGAAAATGAATTTTGTATTTTGCATTTTAAATCGTAAGTGATTTGAAAATAAAGTGTAGAAATGTTACTTTAAAACAAGTAAATGTAATCGATAAAGCAAATAATAGAATTACTCAAATTTTGTATACCACCTACAATCACAGATTCCTCGAGCAAATGTTAATTTATTCAACAATCAAAAATAAAAAATCCTTTTAAACTTTATTACAAATCTAAATAATTTTTTTCTATTTCTCACAATAAATCGACAAAACCTATAGTATGAAAAAAAAGCAGATAAAAAAGTTTAATATATAGCTAACAACATTTTTATGAAATCAATTGGATTCTACTTATGAAACAGAAGTTTCCAATGTGATTCTATCAATTACGACACTAATTCAAAAACATTTATCATGCTCATTATAAGCTTTTTTATAAAATCACAAAATAACTCCTTAATAAATAAATAAATTTTTAGTTTAATATTTAATTAAATTAACAAATTCAAATAATATCTCAAATATTGAAATATATTTCAAATATTACTAAGTAATTTTTTACAATGCAAGTTAAAATTAAAAATTTTATTGCAATTAAAAAAAATAATCATTGTACTGTCTACTGTTTTAAAACACTCGTAATATCAAGCAATAATTGAAAAGTTGTCAATAAGAAAACAATGCAATACTAGAATTTAGAAATAAAAAACAAAACTTTTTTAATTTAACACATTAGAAATTAATAGCTAAGCTGGAAATCCACATAAAATCTTTTAAAACCTTATGGTTATCGACCGTTTAATAAGAAAATTCTAACATACAATTGCTGACTTTTCAATAGTACCTACTAGATTCTACCTGTTAAACTGGAAATACCGATACAATCATATCAATTACAGCACTTGTTCGAACAAAATTATTATGACGGTTATAATTTTTTTTATAAAATCTAATAACACTTTAATAAATAATTAAACTTTGAATTTAATATTTAATCAAATAAATAATTCAAATAATCCCTCGAATATTGAAACACATTTCAAAAATTAGTTGGTTATTTTTGACAAAGCGAGTTAAAATTAAAAATTTCATTGTAATAAAAAAAAAAAGAAACACTGTACTGTCTACTGTTTTAAAACACTCATAATGTCAAGCAATAATTGAAAAGTTGTTAATCACCAAACAATGCAATACTAGAATTTATAAATAAAAAACAAAACTTTTTTACACGCTTTTTTACACGCTTTTTATTAGCTTCACTTGTATGTCAGTTTGTCAGTTTGTCAGTTTGTCAGTTTGTCAGTTTGTCAGTTTGTCAGTTTGTCAGTTTGTCAGTTTGTCAGTTTGTCAGTTTGTCAGTATGTAACTCTCCTTCGCATAAAGAGACTACCATAATGATATTATTTAAATTTTGATTATTATCAACCTAGAACCCAGGTGATGACCTTCCTAGTCATCCTCTGATGACCATCCCGAAGTTATATCTCGAAACCAGGTGTTTTCCTCCGTAGGTTTTCATCGGGAATGGCACAGATAAACCCGTACATCAACCCGGAATCCTCTGATGACCATCCCGAAGTTATATTTCGAAACCAGGTGTTTTCCTCCGTAGGTTTTCATCGGGAATGGCACAGATAAACCCGTACATCAACCCGGAATCCTCTGATGACCATCCCGAAGTTATATCTCGAAACCAGGTGTTTTCCTCCGTAGGTTTTCATCGGGAATGGCACAGATAAACCCGTACATCAACCCGGAATCCTCTGATGACCATCCCGAAGTTATATCTCGAAACCAGGTGTTTTCTTCCGTAGGTTTTCATCGGGAATGGCACAGATAAACCCGTACATCAACCCGGAATCCTCTGATGACCATCCCGAAGTTATATTTCGAAACCAGGTGTTTTCCTCCGTAGGTTTTCATCGGGAATGGCACAGATAAACCCGTACATCAACCCGGAATCCTCTGATGACCATCCCGAAGTTATATTTCGAAACCAGGTGTTTTCCTCCGTAGGTTTTTTACACGCTTTATATTAGCTTCACTTGTATGTCAGTTTGTCAGTATGTAACTCTCCGTGGGTAATTTGCGCGCCTGAATATTTTTGATAATCAACAAATAATAGTTTAAAAACTAAAAAATCACGCTTTTATAAATAAACCAAACTAAAAGTAAAAATAAATAATAGTTTAAAAACTAAAAACACGCTTTTATATGAAAACCAAACTAAAAAATAGAAAATAAATTTTAATAAATTTAAATTAAGAAGAATAGTGTTAAAAATTTCAATAAATATAAATTAATAATAGTGTAAATAAAAAATGTATTTTATTTTAAAAAGCGTGGGGTGCATGGTGTCAATAGTTATAAATATTTTATTGACAGATATGAGTAGAGTGATTATCATTTTGATATCTTAAAAGCACCCCACGCTTTTTAAAATAAAATACATTTTTTTATTTACACTATTATTAATTTATATTTATTGAAATTTTTAACACTATTCTTAATTTAAATTTATTAAAATTTATTTTCTATTTTTTAGTTTGGTTTTCTATAAAAAGCGTGTTTTTAGTTTTTTTAAACTATTATTATTTATATTTATATTAGCTTCACTTGTATGTCAGTTTGTCAGTTTGTCAGTTTGTCAGTTTGTCAGTTTGTCAGTTTGTCAGTATGTAACTCTCCTTCGCATAAAGAGACTACCATAATGATATTATTTAAATTTTGATTATTATCAACCTAGAACCCAGGTGATGACCTTCCTAGTCATCCTCTTATGACCATCCCGAAGTTATATCTCGAAACCAGGTGTTTTCCTCCGTAGGTTTTCATCGGGAATGGCACAGATAAACCCGTACATCAACCTGGAATCCTCTGATGACCATCCCGAAGTTATATCTCGAAACCAGGTGTTTTCTTCCGTAGGTTTTCATCGGGAATGGCACAGATAAACCCGTACATCAACCCGGAATCCTCTGATGACCATCCCGAAGTTATATCTCGAAACCAGGTGTTTTCCTCCGTAGGTTTTCATCGGGAATGGCACAGATAAACCCGTACATCAACCCGGAATCCTCTCTGATGACCATCCCGAAGTTATATCTCGAAACCAGGTGTTTTCCTCCGTAGGTTTTCATCGGGAATGGCACAGATAAACCCGTACATCAACCCGGAATCCTCTGATGACCATCCCGAAGTTATATTTCGAAACCAGGTGTTTTCCTCCATAGGTTTTTTACACGCTTTATATTAGCTCCACTTGTATGTCAGTTTGTCAGTATGTAACTCTCCGTGGGTAATTTGCGCGCCTGAATATTTTTGATAATCAACAAATAATAGTTTAAAAAAACTAAAAAATCACGCTTTTATAAATAAACCAAACTAAAAAGTAAAAATAAATAATAGTTTAAAAACTAAAAACACGCTTTTATAGAAAACCAAACTAAAAAATAGAAAATAAATTTTAATAAATTTAAATTAAGAATAGTGTTAAAAATTTCAATAAATATAAATTAATAATAGTGTAAATAAAAAATGTATTTTATTTTAAAAAAGCGTGGGGTGCATGGTGTCAATAGTTATAAATATTTTATTGACAGATATGAGTAGAGTGATTATCATTTTGATATCTTAAAAAGCACCCCACGCTTTTTTTAAAATAAAATACATTTTTTTATTTACACTATTATTAATTTATATTTATTGAAATTTTTAACACTATTCTTAATTTAAATTTATTAAAATTTATTTTCTATTTTTTAGTTTGGTTTTCTATAAAAAGCGTGTTTTTAGTTTTTTTAAACTATTATTTATTTTAAAATTGCAATACTATTAAGTAATGTTATTATTACGTTAATCATAAGCAAATAAAACAAAAACTCTGTTAAATATTCACGCACATTGAAACACTTATTCGGTAATTTTGTGCAACACATGAAAATTAAACAATAATGAAGTTTTTAAATATCAAAAAATAATTATTGTTCCAAAACTTAATAAAAATATTCAGTACTTACGTGTCTGTTGGTGTTAATGGATTACTTCAAATTATATTAAATATTAAATATTCAATTATTTAAATAATTTTTAAATTTGTCAATTTAACACCGCGGTTAAAATTCACTATGAACGGCTAAGAAACTGAAACGACAGCCAACGTGACTACCGGCTTCTACGACACTTTGGCGGGCTTTAGTTATGTACAGCCGAATCTCGTTAAGAGTTCGGTCTCTTGGCCAATGAAGAGTATAGAGACGTGTGGAGGGAGTATGGGAAACTTCGATCTACGGACTTGTAATGAGCGATCTTATAACGCGACTCGACTGTCTACGATAGAACTCTTATACTTTCAAACACTTCAGATTCGACTTCCCCCACTTTTCAGTAGAAGCTTTTTCTCCATCTCGTACCCCTTTATTTTACTAGTTGAGTGAGAAAGACAACTGTTACTCTTCTTTATTATTACAAATATACTCAAGATTGTGGTGTTTATTTTGTTTGTAAGAAATAAACATTTTATTAAAGTTGTATAATTTTAAAAAACTACTACAATTACATAAATTCATACTTAATAAAAAATGAGTAATTAAATATTATTTTCTCTTAAGAAATCCAATTGTTAGTCATTCTTCTTATTTCAAATTATAAAATTAATTAAGCACGTAATTTCTTTTAGCTTATAGTTACTTTGAAGTAAGGATTATTTTTTATTTTTTAAAGCAATTTCAGAATATATCTTATTATTTTTTGTGTCTAAAATATCTATCAAAAAAATAATTAATACCATAAAGATTGTTAATAATTTTTTTTTAATGAGATTTATTTGATTGTACGGTTAAAACAGTAAATTCGTATACGATCCTTTTAATCATAAAAAAAATTAGTAACTGCATATGAGACATTTTGGATTTTACAGGTGAAACTGAAATTAAATTTGTTTAAACTTAAAAAACTGAAATAGATAATTGACTTGTATTTTCTAATGAATATCTGATTCAATCGGTACTCAAAAAAAAATTTCTGATAAAAAATTGTTTCTCATTATGTGAAGATTTATGTAGGTGTATAACATATAGAAAAACAAAGAAATATTGTCGTGATATCCGATGGAAATTCATCTTTACCATGAAGGAATTCCTCATACCGGCTTATATGAATATCAAAACATGCTCTTGGTAATTCATACAAAAAAAAACTGCAATTGCTTATAGTTTCAATTTCGGTTAATTTGGTGGAATGTCAGATTCAGTTATTGGAATTTAATGTGTTTTTGAAACAGCATTTCCTCATGAATAAATATAACATAATCTCATTTCTGTATTGTAAATATATTATTATTAACGATAGAGATGAGAAAAATTAAATGAGCAATTACTGTTAATTTCTGATAGAAAAATTGAGCAGACCATCCTGTGTAATACTAATTCAACTATAAGTTGGAAAATCCGATGTATATATAGCTTGTACGACCGAAACGCATTTGCAGACGAAAAAGTATAGCTTCGAGCAACTGTTTATGCTTATGAAATTACTGTTCCGATCGGGATGTATTTAACCCTATGAATACTCTAACCGATTACCCGAGTAAAGTCCAATCAATTAAAAACAATAATACAATCCTATGAATTACGATAAGGAAAACACGGATAGATTTTAATTTTTGGTAACAACGGATAAGTTATGATAGCATTTATATCGGAGCATTTTTTGGTCCATATAGACGTATCAGGATTCTTATGGGAACTTAATATTTTCTATCTGGCTTTTTCCACAGGGTTTTATTCGAATTGTCTGAATTTAGGTTTGTCACTATTTTTTAATTTCCTTTGTTTCTTCTGTTTATATTTCCATTTTTAAAAAATTTTAATTGCTTTAATGGTCTATTTTCTAATTTTAGGCCTTTTAAATTTTAATTTTGTATACTGATATGATCTAATATTTTACTAAATGTCTTTATATTTAGCTGTAGTTATTTGATATTGGTTATTTTTTTTATTTTCCAAACATATTGTTAATTGAAATTTTTAGTGAGAGATGTCCAAATTGAGAATTTTTTATTTTACTCGAATCATTGCCAACCGTTACAAATCAATGACGACGACTGTATATTACGGCCTGATGGTTTTGAAACTAAACTTGGTTACATTATCATTACTACTTTATATTTTATTATCACCATAAAATAAGATATAAATAAAATAATTAATGAAAATTAAGTTAACAGACATCTAAAAATTTTCAGAAATTTTTTTTTATTGAAAAAATTACTACAAAAAAATAAAAAGAATTTTCATTTGTAAAAAACTTGAAAAACTATTAGGGCAATTTAAAAAAAAATATTTTTCGTTCTAATTAATAATTGAAAAATAATCAAAAAATTAAAAACGTCGGCTAATTTTAGTATTATAAATAATTAAATGACTTTAGATCTAGAAATATGATATAAGGTAAAAGCCCCAGTATATGATCATGTACCAGTATATGATCACTCCATGTATTTGTATATCTATATTCGCAAATATAGGTATAGAAATACATGGTGATCATATACTGGTACATGATCATATATTGGGGCTTTTACCTTAGATTTTAATTTAATTTGTAAAAAAATTCCACATGTAGAAATTTGAAACTAATTGTAATTTTTTGTAATAATTGATTGGTTTTAAAAATTCAAAGAATTGTCAGATGTCTGCTAATTTCAGTATCATAATATAATGGCATATAGAAAAAAATTTAACATCCATAAAAAATTTTTTGTACTGTCAGATTTGAGTACACAGTAAAAAATTTTTCGTCATTGTGTAGAGTGTTAAAATTTGATTTGATTGTGATGATTTAATGATTTAACACACCAGAATGTTAAATTCTACACACTAGAGTGTAATATTCAACACACAAATTTTTGACACTCTACAAAGTGACGAAAAATTTTTTACTGTGTATTTTGTTTAGTTAAAAAAAAAAAAAAAATTATGAATATCTGAAAATATTTGCCAATAAAGTACTCAATGATCTTTATTATTAATTTATATGGCAAAAGTATAATCTTCTTCGCTCAAGAAAATAATTAAGAAGAAAAGTATTTTCTTGGCTCAAGTTAACTTTTTTTTTCTGTGTATATGTTAAAAGAAATAAAATACAGATTTTAAAAATATTACTTAATTGGATTTATGCTCTATTTATTATATTTGTTTCTTTATGACAATTAGTAAACACCTGCTGGAAATAATTGTCGCAGTTAAAAGTGTAACATGAATTTTGCTTAACACGGTCAGTCTCCGACTTATTGTCACCAAAGTAGTTAGACAAAATACTCTAAAAATATATTCCATTATATAAAATTTTCGTTATGTTAGAAAAACAAGTGATAGTTATTTTAACATTGTATTTATCAACAATTTTTATTAAAAATTCTGTGATAAGTGAATGGATAGAACTTCCTCAATTTTCAGATAAAATGAAAATCTATCGTAAATCTACTATTAAATTTGATGTAATGAAAGTTAACAACTTATTGAATATTTCAAAAAATTTATTTTTCAATGTAACGAATCATACTAACTGTGATTCTGAAGGAATTTATGGTGATATACGATTGAAACCGTCCAAAGTATCAGTTCCAACCGATTTTGACCAATTAAATGATAGCGATAGATATAAAAATTATGAAAATTTGTCAATACACAAGGAGACATTAAATACAAATCAAAATTTTTCGAAAATTTCTGAAAACTATACAAATGAATTAAAAAATAAGCCTATTGATTCATCCACTCAATTATATATTACAACAAAATCTCCACTTTTCGATTTCACGGAAGAAAAGACCAAATCTAATAAAAAGAAGCAATCATATTCTTACTATCTTTTGAATTATATTCCAATAAATCAATTGAAACGAGTTCATATAATTTTAATTGAGAATCTGGGAAAAACTCATAAAGAAAAACTGGAATTTTTACAATCGTTCAAAAACGACTTATCGAAAACAATTCGTTCGATGATTCCAGGTAAACGTATATTTATTATTCATTATTATTTTATATATAAATTAAAACATACTATTAATTATTGTGTCTTTGAAATTTTTATCTATTTTTACATTTATGCTATAATAATTTTTTTTACTTTTCCTCTAAAAAATCAATAACTCTGTTTTCAGTTGAATTTTATTCATTCATTTACTAATTTACTTTACTTTTTTACAAATTTTAATTTTTTGTTATTTAATTATCACAAAAAAACTATTTCGGTCAGACTTTGATCATTAATGAGATACTTATGATCTAAAAATATATGTTTTAAAGAAAAATTGATAAACAAAGTACACTATGTCAGGATGATTTTAGCCGTTAACTATTTTTTTGTCACGCTCTAAATGATATGCTCACAATAGAAACAACTAAATTTCATACCATGTCTAATTTTGTTTTAGTCTTAAAAAAGAAAAAGTAAATTCAATGTTATTTTCAAAGAAATTTTCTTATAATTCTAGAAGTTATTAATCGAAATGCTGATTCCCGTGCTCGAAAAAAACGAGGTTCAAGTTGGGATGAGCATGACAGTCATATTGGTTTCCCATCTCTTGAAGGAGCTCTCTTAGCTATATCGTTTTTAACATTCGCAATTTATTTAATCCGCCTAATTATGGTAATAATAAAATACGTTTAGATCAATTTATACAGTTGTATGAGTATCGTGACAAATTGATCATTTCGAACTTTTATTCTCGATTATTTTCTAGATGCTGATGAAGAATTTTGGCAATAATACTACTGGTAGCACGATACTTATCAACAGAAATAAGAGATTCATCACAGAATTAACCGAAGAAGCCGCTAGAATTCATGGTTATCTGCATGAATTTGACTCTCGTTTTCAATCGAGAAGAGATCGTTAAAAACAATTTTTTTTATTTGGACAATTTCATTAAATAATTTAAGACAAAAATGTTGAATATTTCCTAAACTTAAATTATTGAACTCTTAAATGTTAAATTTGTATAAGTTTGTATAAGCCCTTGTAGTAATTGAGTATTTATATTATAAATTATAAATTTTTTATTCTGTTCCCACTTATAAGAAAATATTAATACTTGATCCAAATGATGTCAATGAGAACAAAGAAATAAAATAAAAAATGTCACTTTTTATGGATTGCCAGGTATTAGTTCCCATAAACTTTGTAAAGAAATTCCCGGTCTGGGTTCTTCAGCTGCAAGCCCTAAATATGAATCAAGTTTAGGTTGATGTTGTTTTGTTCCGTCATCAGCAAAATATAAACCAAATACATTAGAAATTTCATCGTTGCTATCCTGTATTTCTTTAGTGACCTCTTCCTTTACTTCAGGTTCGATGACGCCCTAAAAATCAATTTGATTTCATTATTTAATATTTAAATTAAATTGACCAAAAATGAAATTCAATCGATTAGGATACCTGGTACTCGAAAGTATATTCAACGCCAAAGATTGGACTTTTACCATAAGATATTTTAAGAGTCTGAATTTCTTTATTAAGAGTATGTAATTTTTGTACTGGATCCACGCGGAATCCCAAAACGTAACCATTACTCGGTTTTGTACTTATGATAACAAGGGTTGGTCCAAATTTAGAAGTCTTAATAGATGCCTAAAATTTGATAAATTAAACAGTATAGACATAAATTATTATTTCAAATCAAAATACCATGCTGTGGCATTTCACAAGGTTTGGTTTCCCAAAATTCAAGTAATTTTTAACTTCCCGCTAAGAAAATCGAAGATTTTCAAAAATCGGGAAGTTATTGGTCTTACACTGTTTCGCAAAAATCGAGTTTTCATCAGATCTCGACGTTTGAAGGTCACAGGAAGCTTCCCTGACTATCCCCGCGAGGGTGTCACTATGTCTGTATGTATTTATGTATGTGTGTGTGTGTGTGTGTGTGTGTGTGTGTGTGTGTGTGTGCGTGTGCGTATGCGTGT
>NC_058166.1:6838175-6895081 GCF_020080835.1 Cotesia glomerata | reverse complement strand
AATATATATTAATTCTGGAGACCAATAATCACTTATATATATTTGTACAAATCAAATAAAATTAACAGTATTTATTTTTCATATTTATTTTGCGTATAACAGACCTGAAGTATATTTGCCGTAGGTGAAAACTTTCTGGGAAGTAAATGTTTTTTAACGATAGGAAAACATCAGGTTAAAAAAATTATCTTTTTTCAAATTTATCCTTTTCAATTAAAATATGCAAAATTTTTATTTAATTTCATTGAGTTACTTATTTATGAGTTATAAGTAATACTAACATCAAATGACAAGAAAATATTAGGTTCTAATTTTATGCATTATCTTTCTTAAAAAAATCATATCGAAATAATTGCCCTGTGTCTGTTGTGTTGTAGATTGAACTTTCAGAGTTAAAACTTGATTTTCAAATATGTCTTCATATTGTTAAGTATTTTAAATGAAAATTGAAGTTTAGGTAATTTATATTAACTGTCAGCTAAAATTTGTTAAAATGTTACAGTCTAACTTGACATTATTTCTACGCAAATTCAGAGTCATAACTTTAGTTAACCTTCTGCAAATAAAACTTGTCAACAGCTTTAGTTCAGATGTCGGCGTAGGTTTATGTTTGAATTCCTAGAACCAACTTCACTACAGATTCAATACAGGGATTCTGGCAGTGAGTGACTTTAAGTGAACTTTGAAATGACTTTGGCTAAAATCCCGCCAGTGCAGGTTATTAATTACCAAAAGCGTGGCTATCAGGGTTGTGTGCTCTTACTTTTTATTTTCCTTAAAAAACCAGACGACGGGAGTGAAAGAGTGAAATGCCCTGGCAGAAACCAGAAAATATCTACCAAGGGCAACATCAGTGACAGCCGCCAAGTTAATTTAACTCTTCTGACTGGGTCATTAAGAACACAAAATTTTTAAACACTTTATTATTTCATAACAACAATAAAATTATTAATCTTTATTTTTACCGCGCAGTGTTAATAAATTCATTTTTTATTGTTTTGTTAATAACTTATAACGTCAGTTATAACAATACACATTTGTCTGACACATAAACAATCGTTCTTTAATTTTAGATTGTTAAAAAGTAATAAACTGAAATGTGATTGAGATAAAGAATCTTATTTACATCAAGTTTTGCTTTTAATAAGCATACGCATTGCTTATTTTTAAAAAATTTATAAATATATTGATGTTAAAACAACATATTAAGTTAATATAAAAGTGGGTGCTTAAAATGAAGGATAAGGAAAATAAAAAGTAGTGATTTTAGTTGTAGAATGCCTGAAGAATCAGCTTCCAGTCGTGATGAAATAATAATTGGTGGAATTGAAGGTAAGTAATAAGGTAAAGTACCCAGTACTTGGAACACTTGTAAAAATGTGGACCAGTAGCTGAACAGACTTTTCTGAATTGTTATAATACAAAAATCCGTAAATTTATTATGAGTAATGTTGCATATTGTGGTTATTAAATGATACAGTAATCGATTTCTGTGTGTTTTTTCACCAGAATCAAAACAATTATATTTTTATTAACTTGAAAGTTGACATGTCGAGAATCGTCGATAGATGCTATTTTTTTTTTCATGAAAAAGGCAAATTCGAGAAAAAAAATGTTTCTATATAATTATATATAATTGTATATAATCATATATGATTATATATGGAATCACATATATAATTATATACAATTATATATGATCATACATAATTATATATAATCATACATGATTATATATGGAATTGTATATGAGGTTATATATTATCATATATAATTATATATGACTATATATGGAGCAATATACAACCATGCAGGATTATATATAGTTCCATATACAATTATATATAAGTATATAGAATTATATATAATCATACATGATTATATATGGAATTGTATATGAGGCTATATATAATCATATATAATTATATATGACTATATATGGAGCAATACCCGAGAAAAAATGTTTCTATATAATTATATATAATTGTATATAATCATACATGATTATATGTGGAATTGTATATGAGGTTATATATAATTATATATGACTATATATGGAGCAATATACAGCCATGCAAGATTGTATATAGTCCCATATATAATTATATATAACTATGTATGCTTATATATAATTAACAGACATAAAAATTTTTTCTTTGAAAAAAAATTTTTTTTGATGGTTATCACAAAAAGTGTAAAATGATGTTTATAATTACGTTTAAATAATTCTGAAATACAAAATTTGTCACATTTCCTATGAGATGTTTTGGTCTGCTCTGCTACTACCTAATAGTAAAATCATTATTTATTTTATTATTTAAATAAGTCTTATATTATAATGAAATTCGGTAAAATAAATAAATTATGAATAATGACTATCCAAATATATATTAAAATCAACTTTTATATTCCATTTATGATAAACTCATATGATACATTATGTAGATCATAGAATCATTATCATCTAAGACAGCAGCACAGCAGACAGACACTTCAAGACGCACGGAGATCACCAAAGTTAAGCAGCATTGAGCAGGGTTAATAGTTGGATGGGTGACCGCTGGTGTTATAGCTATAAAATTATATCTAGATATATTTTTTTGCATTTCAATTGGTTACACAGAATTGCGTAGGACCATATTAAATATTCTATCCATAAAATTAACCCAATAATTAGATGTAATAAATATATAATTAAATATTGTTATATATAATTAGATATGATTATATTTGGCCATTTTTCATATATAATCATGTATAACCAATTTATATATAAATATATATAATTGTATATAAATATTTTTTCTCGGGTACTTTCTCGCAGAGAGCTCAAAGTAAATAAACAAAGTAAATAAATAAAAGGATAACTGCAAGCAATCTACCTTAGTTCATTAACATGTGTGTGAGCACCTTTAAGATTGGAGTTTACTTTTCTACGGTACTAACTTAAATCTCGCGTTGGCTGCATTTTTTACCGCAAACTATCCCCTTGAAGCTACAGTTTATGTAGATATAATTCCAGTGCGCCCTGGCGGCCGTAAATGTAAGCTGTGAATTACTTTTTTTAACTGTAGTTGCGTATCTATAGGAGGATTACTACACATTTTTATTTTATCTAGTCTGTGGCATGTCACTTTTTACATAAAAAAAAAGTCAGGATCGAAAAATGTGAGCGCGCTATAGTATGTGCTGATAAAATTTAATAATTTCAAGTAAATAAATTGTTATAAGTGAATATAAATTAATTAATACGGTAAAATAAATTATGAATTACTGTTATAATAAACAAATTAGTGAAAAAAAGTACCGTAGAATTAAATTAAATTTCGCAACCTCAAAAAACCGTTCTGCTTACAGTAAACACATTCGGTAGTCTGGCGCTCCGTTTGCAACGGGATTTTTGAACGGAACTTGGCGCCAGATTCTACCGAATCTGTAGATTAGCATGCATCCTTATATTATTTAGTCTCTGGCCGTCCGCTTTTTACATAAGAAAAAAGTTAAAATCTAAAAATCTGGGTCGCTATAGTTTGTGCTGATTATTTTTAATAATTTTAAATAGAAATTATAAAGATAATTGATAATAATCAAGTAATACGCGTAATAAAAAGCATGAACTACTATTATAAAATATCATATAAAAAAAAATCAAAATAAATTTGAAAAAAAATTTGTAACTTCAAAAAACCGTTCTGCTTACGGTATATACACACTCGGTAGTCTGGCTTGAGAACGGAACTTGGCGCCAGACTCTATCGAGTCTCTTGATTTGGTAACTTGGCTTTTCTTTCAGATATTTCATTTGCACATAAACTCATATTGTAACACATAGTCTCTGATAGCTTACACAACAGCATTATATTATCATTACAAAAGAAAATTATTTGAATTTCACCTAAACGGGTAATTCGTAAATTTTTAAATTGTCCCAAAAACGTCTTAAAATTGTCCAAAAAATTTTTCATCTATTAATTTCGAGAAAAATCTACAGCTGTGCAAAAATAAATTATCTCTATGAAAATCATTCAAAAAACGTTCAAAATTGTCGTAAAATTGTTCTAAAAATGTTTCAAATTTGTTGTAAAAACACTTTAAAACTGTCCAAGAAATGTTCCAAAATTGTCTCAAAAATATCCGAAAAATATCTCAAAAGTATTCAAAATTTGTTCTCAAATAGTTAAAAAATGTTTTAAGATTATTCAAAAAAGCTTCCACATAAGATTTAAGGACAAAATTTTAACTAAATTGCTTCAAATAAATTGCGTTGATTCTAAAATTATCTTAGCAGTATTCCGAAAATCTTAAAAAAAATACTTAAAAGTTATGAAATAATTACTAAAATGCACTATTTTGAAATTTCCGATTATTTATATGATGTCCTAAAATTGTCCTTTAATAATGGTGTTAAAGTAACATGGATCGAAAATTTACACCGAGAGAATTTTACACCATTATTTCACATTACACGGCCGTGTAAAGTGCTCCGGGTCCATTTTTACATCGAAATTTTTACAGTGTATTTATTTTAATTAAAAATTTTTATCTACTTAATATTTTATTAATTTAAACTTTTTAAATTAAATATTAACTTTTTTTGATTATTTATTTTTAATTATTAAACATAAAAAATTTAATTATAAAAATTGTGTTAGTTAAAATATTACCAACACCGGAAAATTTATAACACCGATTTAACACCGAAAAAAAATATTTGCACCGCGAACGGTGTTACTGCTACACCGATTTTGGTGTTGAATTTAACACCGGAATTTTTAACACCGTACACCGCATGGACTTACACCGGTTTTTTTTTACAGTGAAAAGACAATAAAATTTTCTACACTTTTTACTAATTTTTGAAAATCTGTATTTTAATTTGAAAAATTGTCGTGGGGGAAGAGAGGAGCGGCAAAATAGAAACCCCAAAAATTTTTACTTCTAAAAAGCTTTTTTATATATTTAACGATAAATTTTAATAACGTTCTGAAGTCTAAAATTTAAAAAAAAAATAAAGCAAAAATTTTTTTTCCGCAACATATACATAATCTATATAATGGAGAAAATAAGGAAAATTTTATCTCTAGCATATTTATATAATAAAATAAGTTTTTTAAATTTGTTTGATATTTTTTCAACGATATTCATTTATGATTTAGAAAATTAAGAGAGTAAGGAAAATTTTGTGACGAACATATTATTATTTTGAAAGAAATTTTTATAGTTAAATTTTGTATCATCAGAAAAGCCTTGATTAGAATTTGTGCTTTTTCACGGTTTTACATATTTTTCAGCGATAGTCAATTCTTTATGTTAAGTTTTTGGAGGAGTTATTTTATTATATAAATATAATTTAGATTAAAATTTTGAAATAAATTATTCTTTTTAAAAAATTTTTCATAGTTGTTAAAATAAATGAATTTTTAATTTTTTTAACTCGAAGAGCTCAAAAGCATACAAAAGCTATTTTTTTGAGCTCAGAGAGTTCAAAATAACACACAAATTGTATTTATAAGCTCGAAGAGCTGAAAAACGTCTTAAGTGCAATTTCAAGCGTTTAGGTATAAAATTGGCGGGAAGTTGCAGGGATGGCCTTCAGGGTCAACCGTTTTCCTAATTTTTTCTTTTAGAACAATTATATTTTGAAAATAGAAAAAAAAAGTTTCTTATTTAACGAATTTTTATAGAAAGAATTTTGTTTTTCTGAAAAAATTAAACGAGGATAAATGTTCCAGTAGTTGAGCGCTTGCATAAGAAAGTCCAAAAATTGTTACCAACTACATTTTTTATGACCTTGAAATTTATTTTTAACTATTGTTGAACTTATAATCATTATAATAAATAGGTATTGCAAATATTATTTAATCTTTGGAACATCGAAAATAATTCATGAAAATTTCTCACAGCATGATTTGCCTAAAGTCGGTCAGTTACTATAGCAGAGTATCCGAGAGGTACGAGTACATCTCTTTAGTTCACAAAAAGTTCCTATTAGGTCAATCTTGTCGAATTAAATTCTGAAGTAGTCTTTATATTAATAGTTTCTTAACAAATCTTTTAATAAATTTTTATAAAAATAATCAAATAAATACCAATTTAATCACCGGTCAGACACTGGTACAATAAAAATACCATTGTACCATCAATAAATGACTTCGGCCATCTATTGGAATTTAAATTCTTAAAATTTTCCGTTTCTTTAATTTTTTTAAAATAACGTGAATGAAAATTAATAAATCTTCTCATTCGTCAAAAATGAGAATTAGATGCGTAATATGTCATACAAATTACTTTAAACTCTATTAATATTACAAAAACTTACCCTTTGAGTAGTGGATGATATTCTCCATTGCTACTACTAGCAATTATTAAAAGTATTAATATAACCAGTACCCTGTTCATTTTAGCTAATAAGGCTACATCACATTTTAACAATCTTTATATTCTCTTGAATCTCGATAAACTATCTTATTGTTAGATAAAAGGAAAATGATAAGATTCTTGAATAATTTTTTTGTACCTAATCATGTTGATTTCATATCTATTTTTTTAATTTTATGATAGAAGTATCGCAGATTGTATTATAATCTTAGATCTATTGTCAATCAAAGAAAAAAATACGCTGAAATAGTCAGATAACATCTACTTTTTAACAATCCAACAGAAATTCTCAGTATTTAATAATGATGATGACTTTTAGAAAATTTATACATCTATTTTTAACTTCCCGCTAAGAAAATCGGGAAGTTATTGTTTTCACCCCGTTTTGCAAAAATCGAGTTTTCATCAGATCTCGACGTTTGAAGGTCACAGGAAGCTTCCCTGACTATCCCCGTGAGGTTGTCACAGTGTCTGTATGTATGTGTGTATGTGTGTGTGTGTGTGTGTGTGTGTGTGTGTTTTTTTTTTTTTTTTTTTTTTTTATAAAGAGGTACGAAAAAAGATCTTCAAAAGACACCGGTATCGTTAACTCTGCCACCCATCTTCCGGCAGATATCGATAGTCGGTAGTGTGGAGATTTTTACCCACTAAAAAAAACATTCCTCTTCCCCTCTCCCCTAGATGGTACGGGGAGGACTGGATTGGAACCGCGTTAGCATTACTTCAATCCAGTCGGGCTGCGTCTCACGACGCCTACTCCTGGCTACTGGTCCCTTTCTGCGATTTTGTCTTTCAGGAGGTGCTGTGCATAAACTGCAACAGCTGACCAGTTTTCCTCTTGTTTGATCATATAGGTCACCAGGCTTGAGGGGGAGAGCCTGGTGCCTATGATCTCTTCGGTGCTTCTTCTGTAGTCCTTCCATCGAGCACACTCGAAGAATGTGTGTTCGGCGTCGTCGATTTTATCCGGGCAGTATTTGCACGTTGGTGTGCTGTGCAAACCCATCTTGAAAAGATAGGCATTGAACTGCCCATGTCCCGTCAATAGCTGGGTCAGGAAGAAGTCCGTATCCCCGTGCTTCCGAGAGAGCCAGACGTTGATGTTTGGGATCAGGCGCGCCGTCCATCTGCCCGTCTCTCCCGATGTCCATCGGTCCTGCCACTCTTGCTGCGTTTCCGCCTTTATCCTCGTTCTTGCGTCCTTCATGTTATCATCACTGTCTTTAGCGTCATAGAGTTTTGCTCTTTCGAACGCTAATAGGTCGATGGGCGCGGCTCCTGCAATGACCAATACAGCCGCTTCGGAAACTGTGCGGTAGGCGCAGGCAACCCTGAGAGCGCCTCGCCGCTGTACTGCTGCGATATTTCGCCGGTAGGTCTTCTGCTTTAATATGTCTGCCCATATCTCCGCTCCATAAAGCAGTACCGAGTGGACTGCTTCTAGAAGAACTCTTCTCTTTTTTGTTCTTGGTCCCATGGTGTTGGTCATAATTCGTGCTAGGCTAGACACAGTCTTGCTGGCTTTCTTGCATGCACTGTCGAGGTGTTCACGGAAAGATAGTTTCTCGTCTATCATTACCCCTAGATACCGCAGGGCCCCTTGTTGACGTCAGCGTTGTTCCTCCCATGTCCATAGCGAATGGTTTTGGAAACCATTTTTGACGGGTCAAAACGACCATCTCGGTTTTCTGTTTGGCGAGTTTCAGGTGATGCTTATCGAGCCAAGTCTCGACGGTGTCGATGGTTTCCCGAACTAGCAGTTCGGCCTCTTCCACGCTGTCCGCCACTATAGTGGCTGCAACGTCGTCTGCAAAGCCTGTTAGCTCTACTTGCTCTGGCAACGGGATTTCAAGAAGCTCGTCGTAGTCTGCGTTCCATAGATCAGGCCCCATTATTGAGCTTTGCGGCACGCCAGCCGTTATGGCGTATTCTTGTGGGCCTTCAGTAGTTTCCACTATTAGCTTTCTATCGTCAAGGTAGTTGTCGACTAGTGCCAGATTTTCTGGCTCCGCGTCAAACTTGTGCTCCAGAGCGTCTAAAATGTCTCCCCAATTTGCGCTGTTAAATGCGTTTTTGACATCTAGCGTGAGGAGAAGACATACTTTACGAGCTTTGAGGCTACCAGACCATGCTTGTGTTGCTGTCTTTATGACTTTCTTGATCGCTCCGACTGTCGAATGACCTTTCTGGAAGCCATGCTAGTTGGTGGCAAAACCTCCAGCACGGTCGATGTCGTCGCGAAGTCTCCCTTGTATGAGCTTCTCGAGCAATTTTCCAGCAATGTCTAGCATACAGAGTGGTCTAAACGACGAAGGTGTTATGGGGGTTCCCTTACCTTTGTCTAAGAGAACCAATCTCTGCTGTTTCCAGACCGCGGAAAAGGTGCCAGTTGCCAAGCATGCGTTGTAGGTGTTCAGGAGTAAGTCTGGGTATTCCAGGGCTATAATCTTGATCACCGATGCCGGGATGCCATCAGGTCCAGGTGCCTTTCCTGTTTTGAGTGACTTGGCCGCGTCTTGTAGTTCCTTAGTTGTGAAGGGCGTTACTTCGTTGTTTTTAGTGTAGTGTTTCTTCTCCCGCGGCGGGTGTTTGGGGAAAAGCTCCGCTACGATGCTATCCATTAAGGCTGGAGGCTTCGGCGCCTCTGGTGAAGCCTTTCCAAGTCGTTTGGCGACAATTTGGTAGGCTTTACCCCAGATGTCATTGTCGAGATCGTTGCAGATCTCTTTCCACAACTTTGCTTTACTTGTTTTGATGGCTCGATTTAGCATCTTTTTGGCCTGCTTGTACTCTTTTGAATACAAGTCCTGGGGAGCGTTTGGCGGCTCTCGTTTCGCGGCGACGTAGTTGATGGCACATTTTGCGAAGTTCCGCTATGTCTGTTGACCACCAGTACGCCGGCCTGCGAAAACTCCGGTTTTTCAACCGCGGCATAGAGGCGTCACATGCGGCGGAAATCTCCTTCATCGTATTTAGTACTGTCCTTTCTGTCTCGCTGCAAGTATCCGGAGTCGGGTTGTTCTGAAGGGTAGACCAGCTCCGTGCAAGTGAAGCTCGCAGTGCCTCTGGATCAAGCTTCCTGACATTCCACTTTCGCTTAGAAAGGTCGTGTTGTGGTACCGGAGCAGATGCCAATCCAACGTTAAATGTCACGAACTGGTGATCACTGCCACTGTATTTTTCGGATACTGTCCAGTTTTCAATCATGTTGGCAATTTTTGGAGTCGCCAACGAAATGTCGAGGATGGACTCTTGGTACCCCGGTCTTCTGAAAGTCGTGGTGCTCCCAGTATTTAGCACTATGAGGTCGAGTCTAGCCACGACGTCAGCGACCTCGTTGCCTCTGGTGTCGGAGAAATCAGCGCCCCATTCAGCCGATTTAGCATTGAAGTCACCAGCTACGATAACTTCGCCGTCGAACTTAGTGACCGCATCTTCTATATTTGCGAGTTTCTGTCGGAACACACTAATCCCTTCGTTAGGTGAGAGATAGACGCTCATGAAGTAGGTTGTGGGGGTTTGAATCCAGACAAAACCTGCTCCACCTCCGCTGTTGTTGACGGTAACGTTCTTTGTGTTCACAATCTAAATTGCTGCCGTGCCCGTTTCGTCTGCGAACCATGTTTTACCTTCGATGTTTAGATATTGCTCGCAGATAAAGCAGACGTCAATTTTATCTTCGAAAACACGCTGGCGCAGCAGGTTTTGCGCCAAGGCGCACCTATTCAGGTTGCCTTGTAGTATGCGTGTCATTTCTGACCTTTCATGGCTTCTGCAAGTGCTTTGCGGAATGCCTTACACGCTCCAGTGCCAGAAATATGGCATAGACTATCCTGGGCATCTTTGTCCGAAGCACAAAGGAAGCATTTTAACTTCTCCGTGCAGTTTACGGCCTTGTGGTTCTCTCCGCCACATTTGTAGCAGCACCTGCTTCTGTCTGGTCCCGCACACTGACGTGTTTGGTGTCCATAACCAAGACATTTAAAACAACGTGTTACTTTTACTACTGGGCGTATACGACAGTTCACCAAACCGATCCGTATACGGGCCTTGTCAAGGGCTTTAATCGCATTGGGCTCGTCTAGTTCGCAGAAGGCTGCCCGATTACCTCGTGGTGTGGGTTTTGTCAAATTTACCCGTTTGACCTCCAGGTTGTCAGTGAATTCACGTTTGAGTGCTTCACGGACTTCGCTCTCGGTAGAGATTTCATCTAAGTCGAGGATCTCGATCGTTGTTGTTGGTGTTAGCGTCTTGACTGTGCCGATGTTTGCAGTGGCTGCCCTTACTGCATCGGTGAATGCCTTGCTGTCTTCGGACTTTCGAGCCATTTCAAGGAGAACGCCTCCGTGTTTCGTCTTTTAATAGACCTTATGTCTACGCCCGTCTCGACAGGGCTTACCTTGGCCTTGATTTCCTTCAGGAGATCGGCGTATGTTCGCCCTTCAGCTGGTTGGACTAGGACAGCTTTAGTTCTTGTCTTCTTCCTCCTTGGTTTCTTGGAGCCACCGCTGTTTGGCTGGTCTTGGGCTGTAGCAGTTTGAGTCACTGGCTCCTGTTCTTTCTTTTTCTTGTTTTGCCGAGTCACTTTGGTCCAGGTATCATCCCGGGCTGTCTTTTTCTGTGCTGGCTTGTCAATATCTGAGGAAGGGCTGGGCGTGGACAGCGGCCTCTTCTTGTTGCCATCTCCTTGCTGTGGTAATTTCTTAGGAGTGGTCAGAGGTGGCTGTGATTTTTGTTCAGACTCGGAGATGTTTGAGTCGTTGACGCCGACTTCGTTGGTGATTTGTTGGCCAGCCTATATGCCGTACTAATAGACGAAACCAATTTTCTGATCTCATGGTGGAGATTCTTTTTGTCTTTTATGAAGTCGGCTAACTCATCAATCTTGTTGCCGAGCCTCTCCATTGGTGACTGTTGGCCGGTGACGGTCGGTAGAGAGTTCATTCTTCCTCGGTGGGTTTGATTAGTGGCAGGAGCAAAAGGTCCTCCACTTTTGAAGGAATGTTGCTCAGCTGTCCGTTCTCTGCCATCTGGGCTGATTTCGTACTCCCTGTAACCTTGCTAGCATTGCTAGACAGCAGAGCCATGGGGTCTACTCCACTGTTCAAACGGTCGCTTGATAACGACAAGTTTAGGCCCGTTTGCACGCCTTCTCTCGCCGGCACTGAGGTATCCATCCTCTGTACTGTAAACGATGTTTGAAAATCTTCTGACATTTCCATATCATCTTTTGCTAGGTTTTGGTCCACCCCGAGTATTCTGTTTCCTCGGTACCCAACGCATCTGACGTGCAGATATGCCGGGCATTCCCCTATCCGCCACCTGAGGAGGCGCCCGATGCGGGACCCAGCAAGCCCGACACGGTGTGTGTGTGTGTGTGTGTGTGTGTGTGTGTGTGTGTGTGTGTGTGTGTGTGTGTGTGAAAGTATGTGAACCGCTTATAACTTTTGAACGGCTTGACCGATTTCATCGCGGTTGGTGCCATTCGAAAGGGCTTGACCAAACTTAGATTTTGAAAACTATTTGGACCGATTCAGATCAATAGATTTTGAGAAATCTTCAAAAAACTGAAAAAAAAATTTTTTTCAAATGTGGTTTTTTTGGAATAACTTTTAAACGGCTTGATGGTTCAATTCCAAAAACTAATCAGCTCTTAACCTCGAAAAACCACGTCGATCGCCACCAGTCCGGTCAAAATCGGTTGATTCGTTCAAGAGATATCGTGAACGAAAGAAAACCGAAAAAAGTGTTTTTTCGGAATAACTCCGAAATTCCTAGCGCGATCAATTCAAAATTTGAGATTCTTTGTGAGGCTTGAAAAACTGCGTCGAATGCTGCCAACCGCGTGAAAATCGGTTTATTCATTCAAAAGTTATTACGGTTTAAAAATTCAAAAAATAGTGTCTTATCAAATCTCTATCAGACTTTTGAGCTCGAAGAGCTCAAAAGCATAGGAAAGCAATCTCTTTGAGCTCGGAGAGCTCAAAATAACCCATAAATTGTATTTTTAAGCTCGAAGAGCTCAAAAACGGCATTGGTGCAATTTTAAGCGCCTAAGTATGGAATTAGCGGGAAGTTGCAGGGATGGCCTTCAGGGTCAACCGTTTTCCTAATTTTTAGCTCTTTAACTCAAACGGTATTCGAGAATTTCAAAAAAACCTGTTTTTTCAAAATTATTTTTATTTTTATAGTAAAATTCGGAATTATTGAATGATGATTTTTTTCCTAATTCTTACGAGTCCAAAACATAAAAAAATCTTATGATCATGATTCTCAAACAGAAATCCGATTTTTAACGGAGAAAAGAAAATTATATTTTTTTTTTTTAGCCTTCTTGAAATATGTCACTCACCAAAATTCGTCAGAAAATTTCTTTCATACTCCTCTATACTCAGGAATTTTTTTGAATTTTTTGAAGTGGTGGAACAATTAAAAAAAAAATTAGTAAAACGGTTCACCCTAAAGGCCATCCCTGCAACTTCCCGCTAATTCCATACCTGGGCCCTTAAAATTGTACTTATGACGTTTTTGAGATTTTTGAGCTCAAAATATAATTTATGTGATATTATGAAACTTCTATCAGACTTTTGAGCTTGAAGAGCTCAAATGCATAGAAATACTATCTCTTTGAGCTCAGCGAGCTCAAAATATCACATAAATTATATTTTGAGCTCAAAAATCTCAAAAACATCATTACAATTTTAAGCGCCCAGGTATGGAATTAGCGGGAAGTTGCAGGGATGGCCTTTAGGGTGAACCGTTTTACTAATTTTTGTTTAAATTGTTCCACCACTTCAAAAAATTCAAAAAAATTCCTGAGTATAGAGGAGTATGAAAGAAATTTTCTGACGAATTTTGGTGAGTGACATATTTCAAGAAGGCTAAAAAAAAAAAAATATAATTTTCTTTTCTCCGTTAAAAATCGGATTTCTGTTTGAGAATCATGATCATAAGATTTTTTTTATGTTTTGGACTCGTAAGAATTAGGAAAAAAATCATCATTCAATAATTCCGAATTTTACTATAAAAATAAAAATAATTTTGAAAAAACAGGTTTTTTTGAAATTCTCGAATACCGTTTGAGTTGAAGAGCTAAAAATTGATGTGAATTATTTTCATTTGACACCAAATCGACCCCCTCAGTATAAGTCAAAGAGGCCATGTGGCCAGAATTCCCATATTAATCCGGCTCTGCCCTTTCAGATTTTTTATCGTTTTTTGCAGGAAAAATTCTTAAAAATTAAAAATGTTCAATACTTGATACTTTTTAATTTTAAAAAATATTGACAATTAATTTTTACAAAATATTATCCAAAATTAATAAACAACTTTATTGAATTTTTTTGCCGGTTTATTTATACACTGCACAGTTAAAGAAGAAAAAAATCACATTCTGAATAATTTTCAAGGAGAAGTTCACGATTAATAACAATGAATTGACATAGTACTTGTTAATTACTTTTTATTTAAGTATTTCTATAACATTATTACACATGAATTATTTATTTTAATATAAAATTAAATCATTTAGTAGTAACGGTGACAAAAAACTACTAGTTTTTATAGACTTAAAATTAGTTGCGGTCTCATAAACAAAAAAATCTAAAGGTTCCAAAAATAATTTTTTTTTTTTTATTAATATTAAAATTTTTTCTTGTAAAAATATGATTCACAACAATAAATTAACAAAAAAAAGTAAAATTTCATTACAACAGTGCCGAGTGTCCATACACTTTAAGACGAAGTTATCATTTTGTGATACAACGCAGCCTTATGGCTTTCTTGTCATTAGTACCTAATATTAATCCTCAGTTTTTAAACATTTATGAATAGTTATTTTCTTATAGATAGTGTTTAAAACTAATAGTCAATCATGATAAGTCAAGCTGGCTGAAATAACATTGCGCATCAATAAATAATCAATGTTAACAGTTTAATTTACAAATGTCATAATTAATAATTAAAAAAAAAATAGATTTTTACTAGCATATTTTGATCATGATGTATTGGTGATGAACTATATTCTCATGCACAAATTCATATTTACAAATTTATTATACAAATGAATGCGTGAATGTAATTTCAACTAGTATAATTCTGATATTACAAACACTTTATTTTGTTTTTAAGTATTCTTTGAAAACAATTTATTCATTTTATTTTCTTTTTGCAGTGGCTTTGTTGAAAAACTAGCTGCTTTTGTAAATCACTGTCATAGATCTTTTAGTGTAATTACAATGAAAAATAATTTCAATTTTCTTAGCAAGAAGTTTAAAAAGAACCAATTTTTATTTTGACGGTTGATAGTTCTTTGTTTTTTAATGATGCTAACATTCACTTCACTGAGAGAAAAAAGTTCTTTTGAAAAAAATGAATAATGTTGTAATAAGAAATTAATTTGTGGAAAATTTCAAATAATTTTATTTTTTAGCTGAAGAAATAAAATTCTTGTCATCGTAACTTTCTTTTTGAAAAAAAAGTTTTTTTGATTTGGAAAAAAACAATTTTAGATAAACAACTTGCGAATTTTTATCTAAAATTTTTTTTTCCTACATCTAGAAAACTTCTTTCCTCAAGAAAGTTACTGTGAGAAAAATTTTTATTTCTACAGCAAAGAAATAAATTTATTTAAGATTTTAGCAGATTAATTTCTTATTAAAAGATTGCCCATTTTTTTCAAAAGAAATTTTTTTTCTCAGTGTAGGATTGACGAATAGTTATAAATACCTTTATTATAATTCAGTACTAATATATGTCAAGTACGGGACTAATTCATAAAATTTTCTACAAGTATAAAAGATAATTTAAATATAAAGCAGAGTTCATCAGTGTTACTGATGAGTCTATTAACATATCACTATGATTAAATACAATATAAAATCAAGAATTCTGCTATTTCTAAGTCGCTTTGATGTGATAGCAGATTATTATATAAATAAAAAAAAAAAAAAAATTAGTTTAAGTGAAACTTTTGGTCTCTTGATTAATTGCCAAAATCAAAATATTATGAGATCCAAGTATTTTTATAATAGTAATTAATAGGCTATTACATCAATGTGTCATAGAAACAGCAGTACTTCTATCAAATTTCTAGCATCAGTTCTAAAGAACTAATGCTTTTTACGTACCTTGTACATAAATTATTACCCAGTATAAAAACAAAAGAAGATTTTTATAGTACAATAATACATTATAACAAAAATAAAAAGAATTTGAGATTAACGCATTCCCAATATTTTTCATTTTGTAAGAGTACAATTTGTTATTGAAGCGAAAAAACGCTTATAATCCTTAGAAAGTAATAATATAACAGAATCTTGCTATGCGTAAAATAAAATACATATATTAAATACAATTTTAAGAACTTTCGCTGAATAGAATAATCGTTTTTTGACAAAACGTATTTTTTATTTATATAAAAAAAAATTTTAATAAAAAGTACAAAAGTTTTTATTCGTACGATATCGAATGTTTAAATTTATTAAATTAAAAATTTATTTTTTTAAATCAGCTATCTTTTCATTCAATTGTTTCAATTCTCTATTACTGAAAAAACATGAAATATTTCTCACAATAGTATAAGGAAGATCACGTGACAGAGTTTCAAAAATTAAATCATCAACATTTTCTAATAAATGATGTCGCTGCTTCGCTTTGTTTAATTTAAAATAAATCATACCGCTGTATAATGGAAATTTTTCTTTCAATTCATACTCATCATAAATAGGGTCGTCATCTTTGATATTAATGCAGCTCAAAAAATGAGCAATAGCATGGATACTTTTTTGCAAAACATCATAAAAACTGATATTGGTATTAGCAATTTTAGTTTTCCTCATGGAGTCAACTTCTGCATAACACTTTTGACGATAATTTTTAGCATATTGATTACGATCAATTATGTCATTCAACATTTTGTTCATAACATACAAATTAGCAGCACTCAATTTAACAGTATGTCGTCTTATCAATGGGATAACGTCACAAAAACTACGTGAATCATCAAAATAACTAGCTGCTACTTTATTAAAATCGATACCAGCATGAAGTAAGCTTTTAACAATGGTTATATCATCAGTAAATATAGCATAATCAAGTACGGAATTCCCATTAGATGTTACTCGATTAATATCAATATTATCATGATTTAACAACAATTTAACAGCATCGACATTATTCGTGTCAATCGCAATATGCAGAGGTGTTACATTGCAGCCACCGTTACTCGGAAAATTAGGATCAACATCCGAGTCCAAAAGATACTTGACAATTTTATTATTTCTATGACGTACAGCATCGATAAGTAATGATTCAAAATGTGTACTTTTTTCATTAATATCAGCACCATGTTTAATTAAGAATTTAACTATTTCTTCCTTACCTTCTCTCACAGCCATACGCAAGGGTGATATGCTACTTGTGGATCTCAGTAAAGTGAGAGGATCAGCACCCCGACTTACAAGAAATTCAGATATTTTTATCTGGTGTTTTCTGATAGCCAACTGCAAAGGATTCATAAAATCGTAACGGCTCATACATACTGCATTTACGTCCGCACCAGCATTAACTAATTTACGGACTATATTGTGCTTGCCCTTTTCAATAGCATGATGAAGAGCAGTGCCATAACATCTGGTACTAAGGTTTATTTGAATGCCTTCTTTACTCAAAAGAAAATCAATAAACTCTTCGTCATTATTATCGATAGCACATTGCAATATTGTAGGCCTGGAAGAAAGATCCGTTTGCAACGGTACTCTTGTATTTACATCTTCGATTCCGAGTTTTACTTTATCACGTGTCTCTCTATATTTTTCATCAGCTACTGACCGTTGATGACGACACACTCCCATCGGTCTAAATTCCAATCTATGTCTCTGATAACAGAAAATTCATTTATTAATTATTGGTTGTTTATCAATATAAATATTTGAAAATTTTTGGGTAACTGATTAGTTTCACGATCACCTAATTTTTTTTTTTAATCAAAAATTCAAAAATATTTTTTTAATTCTAATTATTCTATTTCACTGCGGATTTAAGATGATAATTATGAAACTTGGTAAAAATAAGTTTTTCAATAATTTTGAAAGCTTTTAATGGTAGTAAAAATTTTATGATAATCAAGAGTTGTTCATGATATGCCGCGTGTGAAAAGGTAAAAGGGCGCATTGCTACAGATTAGTGGATCCATAAGCATGGGACTTCAAACGAAGGGCGCACAGAAAATTTTTTTTTCGCTATTTGTGTTAAAATCATTCAAAACACGAAAATCTGTAAAAAAATTCGAACATTGCGAAAGCTAAAAGGTCATATCTCAAGAAATATGCCCTTTCAACTTTTAGAA
This sequence comes from Cotesia glomerata, assembly GCF_020080835.1. Lineage (NCBI taxonomy): Eukaryota > Metazoa > Arthropoda > Insecta > Hymenoptera > Braconidae > Cotesia > Cotesia glomerata. Next base: position 6,877,356 of record NC_058166.1, on the reverse strand, counting down.
AAGTAGTACCTAAAGCTAAAAGGGCGCATAATAAAAAATTTTAATTTTAATAGAAAATGTTGACAAATAATTTGATAAGACAAGTTAAATCCAAAAAACAGTCTAGTACAAAAAGCTCAATTGTAATAAAAAGGAGCAAAACCAAAATAATTGCTTAGTTTCGTAGTTACTTTAAAATTTTAGCTACGACTAAAATTTTTTTGACTTATGACACATTTTTATTTCTCAAAATTCATTTAAAATAAAATAATAAAAAAATTGAAAATAATAATTTCTTATATAAAAATTATTTTTTATAAAAATGATTGAAAAAAAGCCGAATTTTATTGATTTTTTTTCTGTAATTATTGTTTTGGATTAAAGCTACATCATAAATCAGAATTTTTTTTATGAAATTCAAAAATGATAATTTTTTGATTTTTTATATATTTGTAATTACTTTAAAAATATTCCTAATTTTAATTTTAAAAGACCGTATAGTTAGAATACGCTCCTTTTAATTCATAATTTAATTTTAAGTATTAGGCTTATGATAAGCATTTCAATAAATTGCTCGAAAAAAAATTGATACTCTCTTAGCTTTAGGTCATAAAATTTTTAAATTCCTAAAACTAAAAGGGCGCATAATTAAAGACATAAGTCCTTTTAGCTTTGGAAAATCAATGATTTTTATGCGTAGAATATGTCTACCAGTCGATTGGCGATAAAATAAATAATAGTTTAAAAAAACTAAAAACACGCTTTTTATAGAAAACCAAACTAAAAAATAGAAAATAAATTTTAATAAATTTAAATTAAGAATAGTGTTAAAAATAAATATAAATTAATAATAGTGTAAATAAAAAAATGTATTTTATTTTAAAAAAAGCGTCGGGTGCTTTTTAAGATATCAAAATGATAATCACTCTACTCATATCAGTCAATAAAATTTTGATAACTATTGACACCATGCACCCCACGCTTTTTTTAAAATAAAATACATTTTTTTATTTACACTATTATTAATTTATATTTATTGAAATTTTTAACACTATTCTTAATTTAAATTTATTAAAATTTATTTTCTATTTTTTAGTTTGGTTTTCTATAAAAGCGTGTTTTTAGTTTTTAAACTATTATTTATTTTTACTTTTTAGTTTGGTTTATTTATAAAAGCGTGATTTTTAGTTTTTAAACTATTATTTGTTGATTATCAAAAATATTCAGGCGCGCAAATTACCCACGGAGAGTTACATACTGACATGACATACAAGTGAAGCTAATATAAAGGGTGTAAAAAACCTACGGAGGAAAACACCTGGTTTCGAAATATAACTTCGGGATGGTCATCAGAGGATTCCGGGTTGATGTACGGGTTTATCTGTGCCATTCCCGATGAAAACCTACGGAGGAAAACACCTGGTTTCGAGATATAACTTCGGGATGGTCATCAGAGGATTCCGGGTTGATGTACGGGTTTATCTGTGCCATTCCCGATGAAAACCTACGGAGGAAAACACCTGGTTTCGAGATATAACTTCGGGATGGTCATCAGAGGATTCCGGGTTGATGTACGGGTTTATCTGTGCCATTCCTGATGAAAACCTACGGAGGAAAACACCTGGTTTCGAAATATAACTTCGGGATGGTCATCAGAGGATTCCGGGTTGATGTACGGGTTTATCTGTGCCATTCCCGATGAAAACCTACGGAGGAAAACACCTGGTTTCGAGATATAACTTCGGGATGGTCATCAGAGGATTCCGGGTTGATGTACGAGTTTATCTGTGCCGTTCCCGATGAAAACCTACGGAGGAAAACACCTGGTTTCGAGATATAACTTCGGGATGGTCATCAGAGGATTCCGGGTTGATGTACGGGTTTATCTGTGCCATTCCCGATGAAAACCTACGGAAGAAAACACCTGGTTTCGAAATATAACTTCGGGATGGTCATCAGAGGATTCCGGGTTGATGTACGGGTTTATCTGTGCCATTCCCGATGAAAACCTACGGAAGAAAACACCTGGTTTCGAGATATAACTTCGGGATGGTCATCAGAGGATTCCGGGTTGATGTACGGGTTTATCTGTGCCATTCCCGATGAAAACCTACGGAGGAAAACACCTGGTTTCGAGATATAACTTCGGGATGGTCATCAGAGGATTCCGGGTTGATGTACGGATTTATCTGTGCCATTCCCGATGAAAACCTACGGAGGAAAACACCTGGTTTCGAGATATAACTTCGGGATGGTCATCAGAGGATTCCGGGTTGATGTACGGGTTTATCTGTGCCATTCCCGATGAAAACCTACGGAGGAAAACACCTGGTTTCGAGATATAACTTCGGGATGGTCATCAGAGGATGACTAGGAAGGTCATCACCTGGGTTCTAGGTTGATAATAATCAAAATTTAAATAATATCATTATGGTAGTCTCTTTATGCGAAGGAGAGTTACATACTGACAAACTGACAAACTGACAAACTGACAAACTGACAAACTGACATACAAGTGAAGCTAATAAAAAGCGTGTAAAAAATTATGCGCCCTTTTAGTTTTGCAAAGCTAAAAAGGCACATAAATTAGTATGCGCCCTTTTGCCTTTTGACAAGCGATGTATCTACCTAAGTTTAGTGATTTATAGATTTTTTTCTGTATTATAGTCGAAAACCAAATAATTTAGGAAAAGATTGTTTTTCGAAAATAATTTTTTGATTTTATCATTTATTCAAACAAATTTTTTTTATCGAAAAATTAATATTTTTGATCATTTTTTTTTTTCTTTAATTATTCTATTTTTAATAAACTTAAAAAAATATGTGATAGATAAAAAAAATTCAAAATATGATTTTTATTTCAAATAAATTATCAACCTGAATAATTTTAAATTTCCTTGAAAACAGAAAAACATATTACTAACGGCAAAATAAGGAGCCAAAAGTATGAAAAATTAAATAAAAACTTCCTGTGGATACCGGAGACCAATTCCTACCTTCACAAGTCAAAGCTTCAAATTAAAAGATCTGAAAAAATTACTTGAACGCTTTTACTTACTCCAAAAAAATTTTAAAGTGTTTAATATACTTTCCAAGCTCAGAAATCCTCAGTAGAGCGGTTGATCGTGATTTTTTCCTAAGTCTATATGAGTGTAGTAGATACTCCAGAATTTTTTTGGAGTTAGCAAAAGCGTACAAGTAATTTTTTTTTAACTTATTCTTTTTTACTAGTGACATGCGAGGGTGGATTAAAAGGTTTCCGAGTACGGAGGTTGACCATAATTTTTTTTTAATACTTTATGAGTGTAGCAGATACTCTAGAATTATTTCGGTGTAAACAAAAGCGTACAAGTAATTTTTTTTAATTTTTTAATTTCGTTATTGACATGAGAGGTTGGATTGACGAATGGAACCGAATAACAGTTTCACTTCGCGCCAGTCCACGTTCATAAGATTAAGAAAATTTTTTTTTCTTCACAAAAAGATATAAAATAAAAAATTGAAAATCCAAGTAACCGATATGATTGTATACGATTTTCGAAAATTAAAAAATTTTGTTGTAAATTTAAAATTAAAAAAATCTTTGAACGTACTTGGTGTGCGTCATTGTGTATTTCAATTTTTTTGAAAGTCCTAGTAAATAAATTTTACGAATTTCATTAAAAGTAAAATATTTTGCAACCACGCACACCAAGTACGTTCCAAATTTTTTTTTTTTTTATTTTTAAATTTACAACAAAATTTTTTTTAATTTTCGAAAATCGTATACAATCATATCGGTTACTTGATTTTTCAATTTTTTATTTTATATCTTTGTGAAGAAAAAAAATTTTTTTTCTCTTAATAGTCTTATGAACGTGGACTTGGCGCGATTTTTTACAGTGAAACTGTTTTTGTTCGGATTTTAGTATTTTTGTAATTATAATAAAATTTACAATTGGTACCAACTTGGTATCGCGTTGGCTGCATTTTTTATAGCAAACTATCCCTTTGAAGCTACAGTTTATGTAAAATAATTCAAGCGCACCCTGGCGGATGTAGATGCAAGCCTTTGAAATATCTTTTTCAACTGTAGTTTCCCATCTATTGAGGATTACCATGTATTCTCGAATTATTTAGTCTGTGGCATGTCACTTTTACATCGAAAAAGTCAGGATCTAAATTTTTGCGTTGCTATAGTTTGTGCTGATTAAATTTAATAATTTCAAGCAGATTAATTGTTATGATCGACTATTATTAATTAATGTCAGTAAAATAAAGTATGAATTACTGTTATAATATACAATTTAGAAAAAAAAAGTACCGTAGAATTAAATAAAATTTGCAACCTCAAAATATCGTCCTGCTTACAGTAAACACAGTCGGTAGTCTGGCGCTCCGTTTACAACGGATTTGAACGGAACTTGGCGCCAGATTCTACCGAATCTGTGGATGCGGAGATCGACCGAGATTTTTTTCTGCGCTCGTAAAAGTGTATTATATACGACAGAATTTTTTAAGAGTAAACAAAAGCGTTCAAGCAATTTTTTCGGATCTTTTAATTTGAAGCCTTCCCTGAATAAAAAAAAGTATCGAGACAAAGAAAAAAGTATTGAAAAATATTGGATTGACTAGAAAACCAATACTTTTCAATACTTTTTTCTTCGTCTTAATACTTTTTTTTAAACAGGGTTGATATGTGAGGGTGGAACTTGGCCTTCGGTATCCAGAGGAAGTCTTTTGTTGTTAGCAATATTTTTTTCTGTTTTCAAGGAAATTGAAAATTCGTGAGCATCCAACGTTCGGAACTTCAGGTTCATAATAAGTTGAAGTACTGTGGACCGTGAAAATAAAAAATTACCAATTTTTGTACAATTTTAAATAAATAATTGACAATCCAAATATTAATAATTAATAAATACCATCATCGTTCACAGGATTTAAAAATTGTAGTAGTGTTGATAGTATACAAAGATATCTTGTCAGTTCCTAAAAATAATGATATGTATTAATATTTAGTCGTTGTGACAAAGTTATTGATATTCATAAAATATCAAAGAAATAAAAAAACATTCAACGCTTAACAATTAACCCTTGAAATCAAATTTTCCAAGCATACCACATGTATTAAATATATCTACACATTTGAAAATTTTAATTTTACTTCCGATAAGCTACCAAATATAAAAAGAAGAAATGAATTGTAGTAGAACTTCTATAAATTTGAAGTTAAAAAAAAAAGAGATAGGGATAGCTGTTTTCGTCTTTTTTTTTTACACATTTACCAGTACACGATTAAAGGAAGGAGAGAATAGCTTTTACTTACTCTCTTTCGACTTTGAGTATATAGGAGTTCTACTGTATTAAGAGTAATACTTGAAAAAAAAATTTGGAGCACACGCGTAGTGAAAGTAAAGAGACATACTGCTAAGAAATTACAGATGAATAGAAAATTTTTTCGGTTAATTTATCAGGCTTCTTCATTTTTAATTGGGTTTGGAAGTTCTATATACAGAAGAGAAAAAAAAAAACATTATTTTATATTTTTTCACGAAATTAACATCACTTCAAACGATTTGAACTGAACTTCCGGCATTCAATGCAGTTTTTTGAGTTTTAGTGTTTTAATTTCAAACGTCAATTGGAAAAAAAAATTTTATAGTATTTTCAAAAAAACATTAATCTAATTGAACAATTAATGTGAATTAAAAAATTAATTTTATTCTCATTTTGTTCAAATCATATTCTGATTTTGAACAAACATATGAAAATATAATATTGGACATACTTATTTCATTTGCATCTTCAGATCAATTTTAAAAAATTTTAATCTAAAACGTAACTTGAAATTATGAAAATTAAAATACATTTATTCCAAAAAAATATAATTTTTAGTATTCGTCAAGAAAATTTATTACTCATATCACACATCTTTTAATGATAGCGGACATCTGACTATTTGATGGTTTTATTTAACAAATCAATAAGTACTTAGGAAATATTGAAAAATATTGTATTCCTAAATCTATAAAATTTCTATATATGGTATTTGTTTTATAATTTCTCTCATAATAATTTGTTTATAAAAGAAAATTCTAAAAATTGTCAAGTAATTTGATTTCAGTATCATATTCATTAAACTATAAATTCTGAAATAGCAGATAGACTTTTTTTTACAACTTAATTGGATAGTATTAAAGATAGGTTGTAGCAAAAATGAATTTTAAAAATTTTATTTTTCTAATTACGTCTCAAATAAATTTTAAAATCAAATAAAATGAAATTTCCGAAAAGTAATATATGACTAGCTATTGCAAAAGCTTCATAATAGTTCATTTAACAATTTTTTCAAAAAGTAATGAGAAAAATAAAATTTAATTGCAAATTTTAAAAAATAAAATGAAATAAAAAGTCTTAAGCAATAATGTTTCTACCAAAATTTTTTTGACTAAATATTTCTACTAAATATCAGAAATTTTTAACACAAAAGTGCTATTGATAAAATTATTAGAAAAATATCGGTAAAGACGTTATTGTTTAATTGTTACCTTAAAATTTTGATAAAAAAAAATAATAATTTGTAAATGTTTGGACTGCAAAATCTCTGTAAATTTCTGCAGGTTGACATTTTTATGCTTGCATCAAAAGTTATTGACAAACTTAAAAATTGTAATGAAAAAAGTTTCACATAAAAAAATTAAAAAAAATAAAAGTCAAATTTTTAGAAATGTTTTTATATCATAATTGAATTGTTAAAAAAATTTTTTATATCTGTTAGATCTCTGTTGATTTCAGTATTATAAATTGAGACATAACCACGAAATCACATAAGTTTTCATTTTGTATATATGAAAATAGATTTACAAAAATTTCTTCAATGCATTATTGTTGAAATACTGTCTGCTGAATTTAATATTATATAATTTAAACTAACATTCCATGTAATCCATACTTATCGGTATTATTTATTTATTTATTTTTTTTTAGTTATATTCATCACAAAAAAATCCATAAATTTATTAGACAGTTATATGCCCACCGACTGATAGTTAAAAACAAACAAGCTGAAATTATAATTTTTCTAAATTGTTTATAAATTATAATCATATCACGATTTATAACTCATTAAATGAGACTGACAAATTTTGTGACATTACAACTCATTTCATAAAAACACGTGCAGTTAATATTTGACATTTTCCTTCACCATCAACTAAATTTAAAAATAAAAAAAATATTTAGATGCACTCCATTTAATGTTTCATTTTATAATTTTATCCATTAATTATAAATTTAGTATTGAAAGAACATACCAATTTCAGTGTGTGAACAAAATCTATGTTGACGGCAAATTTAGGGAGTTTATTATTTTTATGTCGTACTGAATGACAAAATTCACACACAATTTGTCACAAACTAAACCTATGATTATGTATAAAAATTTTACAATCAATAATTATATTGGAGCTGAGTATATACCTAGTATCAATAGATGGTTAGACTCAGCGGGTTGCCATTCAATGTACTCAATGTTAATAGGATACAACCGTACAAAGCCAAACGAACTTTTCTTATTTGTCACGTGAAAACTATGGCGCCACTTGATCAAGCTAGATTTTTTTAGACTGCGTGCGCATATGACAAGAAAAAAGGGCGCCGATATTTAAAAAAAAAATTAAAAAATACTCTAAGAAATTACTTAATTATAAATTTTTTATTTTTTTTTAATCAATTACACAATTAATTTTTTTCTTAAACAATGAATGAGCGTTATGAGGCGTGGACTTTTGGATTTTCCAAACTTTTTATTTGTTTATTAGCTTTGTTTTTCATTCGTACGTTTTTGGTAACTATGACAACGGGATCGATTAATAGTTCCGCGTTCATAGCCACTGGTTACCATGATATAATTTTTAAATTTAATTCTTAGAATTTAAATCACCTAATTTTAATATAAAAAGATAAAATGTGGCAAGATCATGAAGTTCGTTTTGACGTGTCATTAGCGTAAGTATTTTTAATCAAGTTTTTTTTTTCATAATAATTTATTACACTGAAGTGTTTACAACAAGCCATGTCAAAATGACATGAGACTATGATAATCTCTACCTGTAGGTCGCCACGAGATCATATAGAACTCATCATGGTCTCATATTTTGGCACAATCATTAAATCATGACAAGAGCATGATTATTAAAAAATTTAATTATTAAATTCATTATAATTTTATGAAAATTTGAAAAAAATTCAGAGCTTAAACCAATAACTTTTCAAAATCTCATGGCTTTTACGAAATTTTGTCATATGTCGATAAGGTTTGAAAGATATTAACAGGTGTATAGGACATTAAGGATTTATTATGAAGTAAACTTAAAAAGTTCATCGCGCGATCTTCACGAGATTTTTAAGAGTTCACCACAAAGATCCTCATAAGATCTTTAGAAGTTCTCAACGAGATCATTCCCTGTTTAAAAATATTGATTGAAAAGAACTAAAAATGATGAAATTCGAATTATTTTCAATAATTTTTTTGTTTGTATATAAAAATATACAGTTTGCATGGAGTGACCACTTCTCAATTCTTCTCAATTTTTAATCAGTATTCTTAACCAGTAGTCTGGTCAACAAGAACAAATTGTAGGACCAGGTTAAGGCCTCCACCTAAAATTACGTTCGAGGTGTCATCTTGTGCGGATTTTTATGTAGATATATGTTTTACGGTTGGTGCCATATCGCGCAAACAATAAGTTTAAAAGTTATAAACAAATTAGTAAAAAAAAAAGAGGGACTGGTTTTTTGCAAATATCTCGGAAAGTTTTAGAGATATCAAGAATTTGAAAAAAGATCTAAAATCACTCCCCGGACTGTAGCACCAATATTAATAATTTTAATTGAGCGATGAAAATAGCGAAAAAATACGTGACTTGCGCGCGCACGCTTCGATCAACTCGGACGCTTAAACAAAAAAAAATATTTTAACTAATTAAATATGGAAATTAAGGAATGAAAAAAATCAGGCAAATGTTGGATAGTTAAATAAACAATAATCTGCATTGAAAAAATTTTCATCCCAATTTTTTTAATTATGCTTTTGTTAATTAACAAAATTTTTCAAAATGAAAGTAAACAATACAACCTCGATAATTCTTAAACCGGAAGTCAAAAATTTTTTTCTTTTTTTTGACTTATTCGTTGAAGGTTTTAGGAAAGATCCTCGTTGGAAAAATTGAAAACTTTTCATTTTTTTACAAACAATTAAAAATGCTAAAAATTAAAAAACATAAATAAAACATTAAAAAAATTTTTTTTTTTAAGATTTCGAGTGATTCGGTTTTTTATTACTAAAAGCCATATGAAAATAAATTTTAATATTTTTTCACCATAATTGTTTAAAAAAGTGTTATAAACAAATGCATTGTTTATAAGATAGTTGAAAATTTTTTTTTTGGAAATACAATTAATAAATAAAAAAAAAAGTATGTGTGTACGCACGTTAGAAGTTATACTTCTTTGGCGTAACAAGATAAAAATCTTTCTAATTATTTTATCTATCGCGTTATCCTACGTTTGTAGAAAAAACGACACTTATAATAGAAAAAAAGGTATTTAATAGATTGAAAGTTTTATTATAACGCATTATCTAGTTAAATAAAGTTTATTTAAATATCAACCCTAGAACTTCCTGCTAAGTTTGCATTTCAAGCACCTCAAAATGTGTTTTGTGATTAATATTTGAGCTTTTCAAGCTCAAAGCACAGTTTTTCACATTTTGAGCTCTTCGAGCTCAAAATGTAGTTATTAATCAACGATAACTTTTAAATATGTTGTTCGATTTTCTTTTTTAAAAAATCATTCGACGCAGTTTTTGAAGCACAATAAGAAAATATACAGGTTTATATTGATTGGTTGAGAGATCTCGAAGATATCATAGAAGAATACCGAAAAACAAAATTTTACGAATTTTTAAAGAACTATAACTTTTGAATGCGTCGTTCGATTTTTATTTTCAAAAAAACATTCGACGCAGTTTTTTAAGAACAAAAAATGTATATATAGTTTTGTTATTATTTTTTCGCATGCTTTGGCGTTATTTTTAAAAAACATAAAAATTCAAATTTTTTTTTAATTTCTTCGGGATGGCTTGATGAATTAACTCTTAATTCTAATCAGATCTACGTTTTGATAGACTCTTTTGAATGACGTGTTGTAGAACTCAATCGGTTGATTCGTTTTTGAGAAACCGTACGACAAAAATTTATTGACACACACACATACGGCCGGACACCTCGGCGGGAATAATCAGAATGGCTTCCTGGGACCTTAAAATGTGTACATCCGATGAAAACTCGACTTTTGAAAATCGGATCGAAATCAATAACTTTCCATTATTAAAAATTTTCAATTTTCTTAGCGGGAAGTTAAAAATATATAATTAGATGAAATATCGTGAATACAGTTGCCAGTTCTCACGCAAACATACGTAGATGTACTTATTTTTATTTTGTTGGTAACTTTTTTTAAAAAACTAAAATGTTGAGTAGCTAATTTCAGGGTGTCGGTTTTTCGTGTTGGTGTGCGCGCGCATCGTAAAAATTTACCCTCATCATTTTTGCCTAACGCGCCAAGAGAAGTATAACTTCAATAATGATTTTTAAGATAAAAATCGTTTCTTAAAAAAATTTTTTTATTGCTTAAAATCGCATTTGTTATTTAACAATTTTTTTTTTTAAGTCAATATGAATATTAAGGAACCGTTGTTGAAGTTATACTTCTTTTGGCGCGTTAGGCAAAAATGATAAGAGGGGGTCATCTGAGTGATCCGAACGGAAATGTTGCCAATGTAATAATTGTAAAGGAATTCAAAAAGTAACTTGCTCTCTAACAAGTTATATACATTTAATACTTCATACATAACACTTAATATAGGTCAAATAATAGTAAATTCAATGTAATAAAATACACACATTGAAACATTTCAATATCATATTTATGAAAGAAATTAAACTGTAACCCATGAAAAATTACAAAAGAACGACAATTGATCTGTCTTCTAAGTTTTCTAAATCACAAGTAAGAAATTAGCTGTCGGTAAGGTAAATTTTGTTAGGTAACTGGCGGTGGAGAAAATTTAAATTATACATCTAATTCAAACACAACCTTTTTATACTAAATAAGAATAATTCTTCTTGAAAATATTTATTGTTTTTATTTATTAAAATATGTAAATATTGATTAATAAAATAAAACAAACAATCGCTTATTTAATGGGAAATTATTTATTTTTATTTATAAAGTAATTTTTTTTTTTTTTTTTTTTTTTTTTTAATTATATAAAATATTCAAATCAAACTGTTTTTTATTTGTTTCAACTTAAACTATTATTTATTTATTTATACACTTTCTCAACATTTATCAATAATTACGTTCTTGTCATATGAATATTATTTATATATATATATATATATATATATATATATATATATATATATATATATATATATATATATATATATGTAATTAGAATAACACAAGAAGAAAAATTATTTATTTAAATATAATTCGTTTAAACTTAGATTAAAGTTAAAAAAAAACTATTGGAATATCAGATATAATTAGTAAACTCAAAATATTAAAAATTAAAACAAGATATTTTTGTTCCTTTAAATATCAATTTAAACTTTGATAATTGTTAAAAAAAAATACTGAAATGATAGTAAATCATACATATATTTAAAAAGAGATTTTTTTTTTTAATTTAAAAATATTTAAATCAGACTGGAGTAATACGAAAAATATAACGATGATTTATCAATCATTACATACTTATTTTATGAATATTGTTAAAAATTAATGTTAATTATATGTAAATTAATGCTAAATAAAAATTTTCATAAAAATTTATTTCAAAAATTTAATCTTTGGAGACGCTAAAAAATTATAAGCGCATTTGTTCATAAATTAAAACTGCTTCTTCAATTTAAAATATTGTATAAATTTTTATTATCGCTAGAAGTAGGAATTTTCATAAAATAAAATTAAACTTAGCTATTTTAGAAAGATAAAATTTTTCTTTAATACAAAAGAAATTAAAACATATCATAATTATAATTTTTTAAAACTTTTTCCCTTAAAATCTAATTCATTCATCAGTTTCCATCTCTTCAGGGTTTTCGGCATCAGATTCTTCATTTTGGACCGGTTCAATCAAAGTTTGTGACCGAGAGTGTTCCTTGACAAAAAAAAATGGTTAATAGAATTTAATTAATTTTATCAAAAAGTAATTTTGAATTTAAATATTTACCATTCAAATTTTCCGTGAGGTCTAGTTCCGAAGAACTAAGCGACAAGCCCGTTATTTCTGTTTCGTGACCTTTTATTTTCCATAAATGCTGTCCTTGCCAAATATTAATGCACTCAATGATTACATTTTTAGTACTTAACTAAAAATACAATGATTAATTATTTATAATGATATTTATAATTAAATTAAAAAATTTAATTCTATGACTATTAATTTAAAATACTTATAAAGAAATAATTGGGCTCAAAATGACTTTACAAGACACGTTCAACCTCTCCAGTAGCTTCCCACATTTTGAATGTATCGCTCATTCGACATTCAAATAATTTTGCGGTTCTAAAATAAAAATTTTTTTTTTTTTATTTATTTAATTAAAAAAAAAAATTATCATGAAAATAAATGTCTACTTGTCTTCAGACCCAGCCAGTAACATGTAAGATTTCTCCGGATGCCACTGAAGTGCTCCAACAATTTCGTGAAACTGATCTAGCTTCATATCTGGGACTCCTTTTTCAATGTCCCATAGTAGAACTGTTTTATCGTTTTAACAGATCCACTTGCCAATATATGCCTATGTTTAAAATAACTGATTAGTTGATCGTATAAATTTAATTTAATATACATGATAATAATTAAAGATAATACATAATTAACACTTACGGTAATTGAATATTTAATATTTCATGCTCAATAAAATATGGTAGATTTTAAGTACCTGATTTAGCATCGGAAGGATCAAAACTGAGCCATTCAAGACACAGTGGGAACGATGGCAAAAAAATATCGTGGTGCTAATAGAAAGAACCTTCTCTTTTGTGACTCAAGAAATAAAAAGTTTAATAGTTACCAAGTAAATAAAATTATCAGTTGAAAATTAAGAGAGTAAAGTACCATAAACTTCTAGGATACTCGCAACTCCATCAACATGTCTAAGTAACACAAAATTATAATATAAAAATAATTATTATTGTGAAAAAAGATTTAGCATATATTTAATAATTTTTTAACAAATAAATACCTACAAATAATTTCCTTTAAATATAAATTTTTATTTTAATATTTGTTAAGGAAGTACAGAAATGATAGTAAAAATCATACATACATTTAAAAGAGACATTTTCTTTTATAATATAAGATACTTAAATCAGACTGGAGCACACATAAAAAAATATAACGATGATTTATCATTCATTACATACTTATTTTGTGAATATCGTTAAAAATTAATGTTAATTTAGAACTTAAAAAATCATTTCAAATGAGTCTACAACGTTGGCACAAGTTGGACAACTTAGGTTCGCATTCACTCGAGCAAGAAGGGCTCGCATGTTTTGTACGCACTGTGAACATCCAAACCAATGGTTGCATGGTAAACAAATATGATTTGTAATATTTTGTTCACAAACCACACAATCTGTGATATGGTCACCGACAATGAATTCTGAAACATAATTTTTTTCTAAATAAAATGATATTCATATAACAAATAAAGTATTAAATTACAATTAAATCTTAATATAACTACTATATGATCAGACTTGAGTCGTTTTATCAAGATATATTTTCAGAACTATGTGAGCGTTGTAAATTAGATAAAATAGACCAATTAATTACTCAAGTTTTTGTATAATTGAATACATATTATTATTTTAACTTCGCTGAATATATCAAAACTATTATTTTCATTAAAATTTTTATACTATCTTTGTTTAATATAATAAAACAATATTTTTTTTACCAAATATAAAAGTTTTGTGAATACTTTAACTTTGTAATTACCAATTCCAATAGGAACTCCGATGATGAAATCATTAACTTGTTGAACTTCAACGGCTCTTCCATTTTTTAGCTCATTTATCAAGTGACTGACACAATTTATAAATTGTGGAATACCAAACTGATTATTTTGATATAAATCCCAAGCGCGATGGATGATTTCGTTTTTCAAGGTCTCACGTCTTCTAGAGTGTTCCGTTACTTGATTTCCAATTTGTAAAGATGCATACTCTGTATGCTTCAATTCCTGCAAAATTAAAATTTTTTCTGAAAATAAAATACAATGAATTAATTCATAAGTACTTGTTATTCAAAATTAGATCAATTAAGTTCGAAGCACAAATAACCTGTGAAATCCCAAATATTTGGATGAGTACCGAATCGGATATTCAACACTTTATTATAGGCTTCAGAGAAGTTGTTAGTTCGAAAAATTCGAAGAAAAACAGAATAAAGCTCCAGTCTTGTTCTTCTTATCCATTGACTATGAAAGTACTTCAGCAGTTTTTTAAAATATATTAAAATAACTGGCACAGTCGTACTAACAATCCAGTAAAATGCTAATTCAATATCTTCGGCTGGTAGTAGAGGCAGTACTAATAATTTTTGTAGAAATAATCGACGCGCATCGTTTTCATAGATTCCATTTAGAAGTTTTAACTTCTTTACTCTTTTCATAACCACCTGTAACAATTAATTAATAAATATTATTGCTTTTAATACATCGAAAAGTATATTTTATTATACAATACCTGACATAGGTGAAAATAACATCGAGTATGAATTACTCCAGGATAGATTCTCTCAATTGCCGTACCGAGAGCACGTTCAAAGTCAGTGTTTATTGCTAATGGATGCAAATGTGGAGCCAAATTAATAGAAAAATATGTGAGTACCGACTCATATGCTGAAGTATGTTTTTTTTGCATTAAAACCCAACAAAGAGGTATAACCTATGATGAAAAGATAGATTGTAATATCCATAATTGAATTTATAAAATCAAATTTTATAGTGTTTAAAAATAAAAGTTTGTATGAAAGGGGTTTCGCATAAGCTTACTGAATCCTGAACCAATCCTAAAATTGTCAGCAACTGGCGAAATGCAGGTTTTCTAGGAACCACTTTAACCCTTCAGCACTCTCGCAAAACGATTTACTATCATTACTCGCGCGATGAGAAAAACTCTCACGCCTTATGTGGAAGCGCACGCATGCTTATAGTCCCTTTAATTTAAAAAATCTTAAATAAAATAAATTTCTTAAAACAAAAAAAAAATTGACTTATTTAAAAATAATATTTAATAATAATACATCCAAACACAAATGCACTCTTACGGGAACCTCCGAACTGTACCGATCAGACCCGATTTTTTAAATTCTGACCCCCCTACTTTACTATTGCGATGAGAAAATATCTCACAGAGTTAATAAAATTTATTTTATTTTTTTATAGTATAGAACAATTAAAATAATAATATTGTAATCTGAAATAATATTAATTTTTTGACAGATAGAAAAAAAATCACATAGTCATTCCATTTGAAATTTGAAAGAAAATTTGAGTTATTGATGAGCGTGAGAGAAAATCTCATAGCGAGAGTGCTGAAGGGTTAAAAGTCGTATCGATATACAATTCGAAAACATTATTTAAAGATCGTAGAAATTCTAAATCAGCATAAATAATAGATTTAGAATGATCATTATCTTCACTAGTTATGACTGTGATATTGGTTTGATTGTGACTCGTGTACATGTTCCATTCGGGCATCTCAATTAGGTTTATATACTGATCAATTGAATCCGGTATCGGGGGTTTTATTTGTCGGCGCCACCTCAACATTTTTGGATAAATATCAACCCATGTGACATGAATAGCTGCTTCATGATGACTGAAAAAAACACAGTTTAAAAAAAATTATTAACTCAATATGATCCTTAATATAAATAGATATAACAGTTTTTTTAGTAGATTTCATAGAAATCTAACTATTGCATTGGTCCTCATGACGGAACTTTTGAAAAATTTTGCTATATTTCGACTCAGCTCGTCAAGCGGATTCAGAAAATGCATATGGTTCAAAAGTTTATATATGTATGTATTTATATATATATATATATATATATATATATATATATATATATATATATGCTGTATATATGCATATATATATATATATATATATATGCATATATACGATATAATCGGCATTGTCTCTTCTCTAACTCTCGTAATTCTATACGGATCTCAATAAACCGTAACATACTTATTCTTAGGACGATTTCCGAGGTTAAGTTCTAAGATGAGCCAAATCTGTCGATTAGTTTAGAAGTGAGAGCAATTCAAAAATTTTCAAAAATCGCAAAAAATTTTCACTTTTACCTTATTTCCGTGCAATAACAATGGAACGCGACATCCTATCGGATTTCTGTAAATTGCATTTGAAAGCTTATTTAATAAGCTTCAATTTGTGTACTTATTTATTTCTCCAAATTAAATAGTTTAGGAATAATAGCAATTCAAACATTTTCAAAAATCGCAAAAATTTTCACTTTTACCGTATTTTGGTGCAATTACAATTGAACGCGATATCTTATCAAAATTCTATAAATGCTATCTGAAAGCTTATTAAATAAGCTTTAATTTGTGTACCTCATTATCAGTCTAGGCCAAAAATCAGCTACGTTCTCAGACAGATATAATGAAATTTTACTTTTGCATTCGTTTTGACGTCATTGTTGTTTAATCAGACAGAAATTAATTTTTTTTTTTTTTCGTATGCAACCCTAGTAGTATTTTTATTATTCATCATGAAATCTACTTCCATTTCGGCTGCCGAATGGCCTTTTAATACTTACAGCGAACTAATTTCATCGTAGATAATTCTTAAAGATTTGAAATGATGAGTTGTTACCTCTTCATATAAAGATCTTTCGAAGTTGTAAATTTTTTCTGCATTGCTAACTCTAGCGTGATCATGATTACGAGAAATAATTAGTTCATTGTTAATTAGTTTACCTCGAAATTTACAGTTTTTTCTTTCTTTGTATTTACATATCACATACCTATAAATAATGATTATTGACTTTCAAAAAACAGTAAATTAAAATATTGAAGATAATTCAATCATTTTTACTTACATGCCACCAGGAAATGCTTTGGAGCACATGTATTCATATCCATCGATACTTATCATAGGGATTCGACGACGCGCCAGAGTTTTTTGACCGTAGTGAAAGCAAATGTTTGACATTGCAGTTCTTATTTTTATTTTCGTGATTACGATTAAATTTGTCAGTTATTTTGATAACACTTTGTTAATGGTTAGAAGTACTTTTATTTATGAATAATGTTTAACCCGCAGATGACTTTATATTTATATTTATTTGGACAGTCCAAGATATATATAGCATATAAATTAAGGAACTACTGAACTCACATGGTATACCATATTTTAATGGAGCCGACACCAGTAAAGTATTTTGCGGAAATATTATACACACATCCGACTGAAAAAATAATTATAGAGGGCAGTTTGATTTAAAAGACAAAACACTCTCGGAGTCGAGTGGATATTACGCGTCATTAGTCGATCATCAGTTTTATTCTGCGATTTCTGGATTGCACATTTAATAATTTTCTATTTAACCCTAGTATCTGCTTCTGAAGCTTAGAAACTAAAAAAAAAAATATTATTTACTACGAACAAGGAAAGTAATCTTGCTTACGGTATGTATAACATCAAAATTCTTAATTGTTACTATTACAAATTATATATTTTTAGTTTTATTTATTGAATGTTTAAAATTTTCAGGCAAAAATGGCGGAAATACATGGTGGATTCCGATACAGAGTTCAGCGTCGCAATAATAATGACGTGTAAGACTTTCATTTTTTTTTACTAATTTTTAAATTTATTTTTAAATTCATTTTATGATATTAAAGTTAGCTATCACTTGAACATTTTTTAATTTTTAGAATTTTCTAAAAGTCAATTTTTTAATTTTTTTTTTATGCTGTAATTTATTTATTAGAAAATTTTTAGAATTATAAAATATCTGCTAAATTAATTTTCATATTTATTTTTAAATTTTAAATTTTTTGTAATTTATTTAGAATTTTAGTCTGCGCTTATCGTCTTACCAGATTATGCACTGGGCGAGCTATTAAAAGTGCCAATGAATTTCGTTTGATTAGAGAGCATAATCACGCACCAAACTTACGTCTTGAAGAAGAGAGAGCCTTCGTGAGACAATTATATGATCGTTGCGAATCTCGGTTAGCAAATACCCGTGATATATACGAGAGTTTAAGGGCAACGTATGTTTTTTTTTTTTCATGGAATTAGAAAGGATAAAAAAAATTTTTAATTTTAACTTTAAATGATTAAATTTGTTATTTATAGGTATGCAGATGCAAGTAGAACAATATCCTGGCGAAGTCAACAAACAAACATGCGACGAAGGCAGCATAATTTTATACAAAGCTTACCGAGGGTTCTTTCGTTAACCCATTTGAAATTGTGTCTTGAAAATGATGCCAGATATGACAATTTAACTCATCACTCGCATGGTTCTATGCAATTAAGATTTCGTACTCAGAACGACTTGGGTACTGTTGCAGTTATGGATGATTCAGAGTTAATTAATAAATTTGATCCTAATTCTACAATGTACATCGGTACAACTAATACTATTTTACCTGCGGGATTAGATGCAAGAGAGACTAATAATCGTGCTTTTAAACAGGAATCACGTATGTAATATAAATTTGATTTATTTATTTATTTTATTAAGTAATTTACTTTATTACTTTATTAAGTAATTTACTTTATTAAGTAATTTTTTTTAATTCTCAGGCTTTTGGTGTTTCGTGGGCATTCATGCCAGACAGGTCTGAAGTTAGTTTTAACGCTGCGTTGGACATTGCATGTTCTCAAATCGCTCCTCTAATGAATCCAACTAAAATTTACTATGACTATGAGCAACGATTGAATGACTCATTGAGAGCAAATATTCCCGGTGCAACTTTAAAAAGAACTTTCCTTGCTTATGCTAACGTAAATTTGTTTTCTTTACGTAAAGATGCAATACCGCATTGTCAATTAAATATTTCTTTTCATCTTTTTTATTATTATTATTAGATCAATATCGCTAGCTGTTTTTATTAACTAATTTTATTTATTTATTTATTTATTTCCCATAATTAAAAATTTAAATTTCAGGTAATGATTCATCGTGCTACACTATTAAATGTAGACCTAGCAGACGTGAATAATCAAATAATTTTTAAAAAGTTGCTCGCTGTTGCCTTACTTCCTGCAGCCAGTATAGTAACAGGATTTTTGTGGCTTCGTTCAAACATTCCTGGAGAGCTTATACCGATTTTCGAAGATTTATTTGTCTATTATCAGGACAATCTAATTAATTTGCTGGGCCCGGAAAATTTGTCATTTTATAATGACGTTGATTCTTTCAGTGATTCTATGAAAAATCATATTTTTAATTTAAATACCTTATTCAATAACAACAACAGCGTGTGGAATTGCTTAAGTAAGTATATAAACAATAATATTTATTTTTTATTCTTCAATTATTATTATTTTTAATACTTGATATATTAATATTACTTTATATATTCTTTTTAATACTTTATATATTATAAATTTATTATAGGAATCTTTGTAAATCAGAGCATTCGCTCTTACTATGATTTCCACGCGTTGGATATCAACGCCAGAGTCAGTTGCACTCCCCGATCACGTCCTCTTCTGTCACTCAAAAAATTACGTCGTGTGTGGAAATTATTCGACAGAAATCAGATGGAATATCAGACGTTCTTCGCCTCCACATCAGAAATTTTAACAGAATTCACAAACGATCTGTTACATAACGGTGTAGAGCACGCTCACGACTTTCGACTATTCCAAGATCGTAATGTCCAAATCAATATTGATGCCGATAATGTTAACCATCAACCCCATTTTGTAGGGCCATTGGTATTTGCCGAAGAAACGATTGATGATGTTAGAGCCGTGAATCGTCGTGCTCAACGAGTTAATCTTGCAGGCCAGCCGCAAGTTGTTGCTATCCAAGGTAATATTTTATCTGTAAATAAGTTAATAAATAAATAAATAAATATAACTAATATAATTTTACTTTTTTATTTGCAGTTTTCGATGCACAAGACAATTTATGTATTTTCTGCGTTGATCGGCCGATCAGTCGATGCTTTTCGCCCTGCGAACACCAAGTAGCTTGCTTGGAATGCACCGAAAATTGGCGAGCTACTGCCGTTGCAGATAGAATTGACTTCACTTGTCCAATTTGTCGAACTGTCATCCGAGAAGTGTCCATCATACCGGCCGCTGCAGCTTAAAGTGTTCTGCTTAAATATACATAGTTACTTATTCTACTGGTATTTTCAACTAAAGTAACTAATAATATTTAACTTCTTTTATTATAACTACGATTATTTTACTACTTAAAAATTTCTGATAATAATTCTAAATGTTCATCCTGAAACAACAAAAAGATGTTGTTTCTTTTTTTTTCTTTTCTCCTTATAAAAAATTAAAATTTAAAATTAATAATAACTTCTATGTTTTTTTATTATGTATGATTAATCATCATTTTTGTACTTTATAAAAAATTTTTAAAGTTCTAATTAATGTTAAAAAGATGAAAAATTACTAATAATATTTGATCTAAATAAACGATCTTCTATGTTTTTTTATTATGTATGATTAATCATCATTTTTGTACTTTTTAAAAAATTTTTAAATTTCTAATTAATGTTAAAAAGATAAAAAATTACTAATAATATTTGATGAAAATAAACGATCTTCTATGTTTTTTTATTATGTATGATTAATCATCATTTTTGTACTTTTTAAAAATTTTTTTAATTTCTAATTAATGTTAAAAAGATAAAAAATTACTAATAATATTTGATGAAAATAAACGATCTTCTATGTTTTTTTATTATGTATGATTAATCATCATTTTTGTACTTTTTAAAAAATTTTTAAAGTTCTAATTATTGTTAAAAAGAAAAGAAATATCTTGTTTCTTGAAATTTTTTAATATATGTAAGCTTACTAATTATATTTGATATGAATATTTTCTCATGTTTTTTAAAAACTTATTGTGGCAGCCTACTTTAACCGGCTTTATATTATACTACAAATAAATTGTATCTTTAAAATTGCAAATGATTTATTATTATTATTATTCCTATGGTTTTTTAAACTTTGATGTAAGTTTCAAAGAGTGATATTTATATTTTGTGTTACTTAGACATGTTGATGGAGTTGCTAGTATCTTAGAAGTTTATGGTACTTTACTCTCTTAATTTTCAACTGATAATTTTATTTACTTGTTAACTATTAAACTTTTTATTTCTTGAGTCACAAAAGAGAAGGTTCTTTCTATTAGCACCACGATATTTTCTTGCCATCGTTCCCACTGTGTCTTGAATGGCTCAGTTTTGATCCTTCCGATGCTAAATCAGGTACTTAAAATCTACCATATTTTATTGAGCATGAAATATTAAATATTCAATTACCGTAAGTGTTAATTATGTATTATCTTTAATTATTATCATGTATATTAAATTAAATTTATACGATCAACTAATCAGTTATTTTAAACATAGGCATATATTGGCAAGTGGATCTGTTAAAACGATAAAACAGTTCTACTATGGGACATTGAAAAAGGAGTCCCAGATATGAAGCTAGATCAGTTTCACGAAATTGTTGGAGCACTTCAGTGGCATCCGGAGAAATCTTACATGTTACTGGCTGGGTCTGAAGACAAGTAGACATTTATTTTCATGATAATTTTTTTTTTTAATTAAATAAATAAAAAAAAAAAAATTTTTATTTTAGAACCGCAAAATTATTTGAATGTCGAATGAGCGATACATTCAAAATGTGGGAAGCTACTGGAGAGGTTGAACGTGTCTTGTAAAGTCATTTTGAGCCCAATTATTTCTTTATAAGTATTTTAAATTAATAGTCATAGAATTAAATTTTTTAATTTAATTATAAATATCATTATAAATAATTAATCATTGTATTTTTAGTTAAGTACTAAAAATGTAATCATTGAGTGCATTAATATTTGGCAAGGACAGCATTTATGGAAAATAAAAGGTCACGAAACAGAAATAACGGGCTTGTCGCTTAGTTCTTCGTGTTCAGGATTTTTGGTAACCTCATCTGCAGATGGAATAGTTAAAGTATGGGACGCATTTTGAGCTCCCAGTTATTGGAACCCGTTTGGGAAATAGAAACAAGTCTGGGAGCTATTCAGTGTCTTCATTTATCTCCAAATAGTCAGTTTACTATCGCTGTCGGTGGTGACCACAAATCTCATAATTTCAAAGTCTAGGACCTCACGGAAAATTTGAATGGTAAATATTTAAATTCAAAATTACTTTTTGATAAAATTAATTAAATTCTATTAACCATTTTTTTTTGTCAAGGAACACTCTCGGTCACAAACTTTGATTGAACCGGTCCAAAATGAAGAATCTGATGCCGAAAACCCTGAAGAGATGGAAACTGATGAATGAATTAGATTTTAAGGGAAAAAGTTTTAAAAAATTATAATTATGATATGTTTTAATTTCTTTTGTATTAAAGAAAAATTTTATCTTTCTAAAATAGCTAAGTTTAATTTTATTTTATGAAAATTCCTACTTCTAGCGTTAATAAAAATTTATACAATATTTTAAATTGAAGAAGCAGTTTTAATTTATGAACAAATGCGCTTATAATTTTTTAGCGTCTCCAAAGATTAAATTTTTGAAATAAATTTTTATGAAAATTTTTATTTAGCATTAATTTACATATAATTAACATTAATTTTTAACAATATTCATAAAATAAGTATGTAATGATTGATAAATCATCGTTATATTTTTTTTCGTGTACTCCAGTCTGATTTAAATATTTTAAATTAAAAAAAAAAAAATCTCTTTTAAATATATGTATGATTTACTATCATTTCAGTATTTTTTGTTTTAACAATTATCAAAGTTTAAATTGATATTTAAAGGAACAAAAATATCTTGTTTTTTTTTTAATTTTTTAATATTTTTGAGTTTACTAATTATATCTGATATTCCAATAGTTTTTTTTTTTAACTTTAATCTAAGTTTAAACGAATTATATTTAAATAAATAATTTTTTCTTCTTGTGTTATTCTAATTACATATATATATATATATATATATATATATATATATATATATATATATATATATATATATATATATATATATATATATATATATATATATATAATATTCATATGACAAGAACGTAATTATTGATAAATGTTGAGAAAGTGTATAAGTAAATAAATAATAGTTTAAGTTGAAACAAATAAAAAACAGTTTGATTTGAATATTTTATATAATTAAAAAAAAAAAAAAAAAAAAAAAAATTACTTTATAAATAAAAATAAATAATTTCCCATTAAATAAGCGATTTTTTGTTTTATTTTATTAATCAATATTTACATATTTTAATAAATAAAAACAATATATATTTTCAAGAAGAATTATTCTTATTTAGTATAAAAAGGTTGTGTTTGAATTAGATGTATAATTTAAATTTTCTCCACCGCCAGTTACCTAACAAAATTTACCTTACCGACAGCTAATTTCTTACTTGTGATTTAGAAAACTTAGAAGACAGATCAATTGTCGTTCTTTTGTAATTTTTCATGGGTTACAGTTTAATTTCTTTCATAAATATGATATTGAAATGTTTCAATGTTTGTATTTTATTACATTGAATTAACCATTATTTGACCTATATTAAGTGTTATGTATGAAGTATTAAATGTATATAACTTGTTAGAGAGCAAGTTACTTTTTGAATTCCTTTACAATTATTACATTGGCAACATTTCCGTTCGGATCACTCAGATGACCCCCTGTATACATGTGCTTACAGCGCGAAAGTGTCCAACGCGAACGCACCCTACAACAGGCCTGTATATCTACAGATTCGGTAGAATCTGGCGCCAAGTTCCGTTCAAAAATCCCGTTGCAAACGGAGCGCTAGACTACCGAATGTGTTTACAGTAAGCAGAACGGTTTTTTGAGGTTGTATAATTTTATTTAATTATACGGTACTTTTTTTCACTAATTTGTATATTATAACAGTGGGTCATAATTAATTTCACTGTATTAATTAATTTATATTCACTTATAACAATTTATTTACTTGAAATTATTAAATTTTATCAGCACATACTATAGCGCGCTCACATTTTTCCATCCTGACTTTTTTTTGATGGAGAAAAGTCAGCGCCACAGACGAGATAGAATAAAAATGTGTAGTAATCCTCCTATAGATACGCAACTACAGTTAAAAAAAGTATTGACAGCTTACATTTACGGCCGCTAGGGCGCACTGGAATTATATTTACATAAACTGTAGCTTCAAGGGGATAGTTTGCGGTAAAAAATGCAGCCAACACGAGATTTAAGTTAGTACCGTAGAAAAGTAAACTCCAATCTTAAAGGTGCTCACACACATGTTAATAAACTAAGGTAAATTGCTTGCAGTTATCCTTTTATTTATTTACTTTGAGATCACTGCGAGAAAGTATTGTTGTATATAATTCTATATAATAAACTAACGATGTGGCTAAGGTACAGCAAGCAAACGATACGACTCCGTACACAAACAGCACCGTATATATACGGAGTGTTACAAATCCCGGGAAATTCAAATTTTATACGTAATACACGCTTGTAGAATGGCACATGTACGAAGTCGTACACATACTACAGAATAAATGAAGTAATAATAATAATAATAATAATAATAGTTAAAAAATGGAAATAATTATAATGTTAATAATAAATTGATAAATATAATAGCAACGATATTTATTATTATAATAATAATTATTATTATGTTATTAAATGCTCAGGGGGGTTGTCCCCGGAGTCCGATTCTCCGAGGGCCCAGCCTGAGCTCCATCCATTACTGCTGGACCACTCCGCACAACAAGGCGGTTAGTGATCACAGCAGGCCAAAGTCATTTTCCTAAGTAGACGGAGGGAACCTAGTATGACAGCCTTCTGCATCCTGACCGCCAAGAATTCAGCTTTTGATGAGCAAGCTGGAACTCTGGCAAGTGAGGATACAAAAGACTGTTTCATCCCTCCGAGGACGCCAACAATCAGGACGACGAGCTTGACACGGTAACCTGGGTAAAGTTTGCCAATTTCAAACAGGAGATCCTGATATATCTGTCTTTTGTGCTCTTCTTTGGCTGAGATGTTGTATTCAGCCGGGGCCGAGAACTCAATGACATAAATGTCACGAGTAGCCTTGTCGAAGAGCACAATATCAGGTTTGTTGTGATCTATCCGCCGAGTTGTTGCAAACGGCATGTTCCAATAAATTTTGCAACTGTCATTCTCAACAACCTGGGGAATATCTCCTGGCAGATAAGGCAGCACCGGTGTCACGTCAATACCGTAGCGGTGACGAAGATAGTAGTACAGTACTCTCAGGGCAGCATTGTGACGCTGGATGTATGCACCTCTCGCCAGCACAGGACATGCTGACAAAATGTGCATAAGCGTCTCCGGATGTTGTTTACACGCCCTGCAGGTCGTGTCCGGGAGCTGCACCTGGAGCACCTTGCTACGGTACTCTAGAGTGTTAATGACACCATCTTGGCAAGCAAATATGAACCCTTCAGTCTCGGACATCAGGCCAGCTGACTTTAAGAAGGAAAACGTCAGCTGGGTGGACAAGCCATGATCACGCACGTGTTTGAAGAACACGCTGTGCATAGACTTGTCCATCAGTTTGCCTAGGAGTAGTTTTTCCTCGGCGTTCCTGATGGCGCTCTTGAATTCCTCCTTTCGGAGTTCCATAAGAGCGTTTATTTCTCCAAGACCAAGGGTTCTTGCCGCATATATTGCTGCCTTATATAAGAACGACCCCTTATGCGCATTCTCATGTTTATGAACAATTTGCATAAGAAAGTCATCCTCATCTGCAGTGAAATTGACAACTTCGTGTGTTAAACCCAGGACTAAACGATCGTGAAGCCGCTCCAAGCTCTGCAAACCTCTCCCACCGATCGACCGGGAGAGGTATAATCTGGCGACTGATGAATTGGGGTGCATGCTCCGGTTCATGTTGATAGTCTTACGGGTTCTGATGTCGAGATCTCGCAGATCCTTTCGGGCCCATTTTAAGACACCGAAAGAGTATAGTAAGACTGGGACAGCGAGCGTGTTAGTAGCGGAGACTTTATTTTTGCCGGAAAGTTCGGAGGACCAAATTTTCCGGAGTCTCCTAACATACTCGCTACGGAGAGTTGCTTGGACTTCGGAGACCGCATGCATGCGGTGCTCTTCCATTCCTAGATATCTATACAACTCTCCGGCGTCTAATTGTCTTAAAACGCTCCCATCTACCAACTCGACATCATCACCCGTAACAGAGCACTTACCCCTCGCCAGATGTACGACCGCACACTTGTCCAACCCAAAAGACATTCCGGCATCCCGCGTGTACTCTGCTACGATGTTAAGGGCCGCCTGTAGATGATCTTCATCAGCACTATACAGCTTCAGGTCATCCATATAAAGCAGATGGGTAATCGAGTATTTTCGATCACCCGGAGGCCCCACAGAGTACCCACGAGTTTTACGGAGAGCAACAGATATAGGCAGCAGTGAGATGCAAAACAGCAGAGGGCTCAAGGAATCACCTTGGAAGACCCCTCGTTTGTACTCTACAACTCCGGTTATGTGCAATGCGTTTCCACTTCCAATGTGAAAACGCGTTCGCCAGAGCTGCATTGTACGCCGAATGCATTCCACTATTTCAGGATTGACCCCCAGGCATTTGAGGAGATATAAAATCAACTCATGAGAAGTTGAGTCAAATGCCTTGCGATAGTCGATCCAGGCCATTGACAGGTTGCGTTGATAGTAGATCGCATCTTGTGTGACACATCGATCAACTATCAAGTTCTCTTTGCAACCTGACAGGCCTCTTTTGCTGCCACGCTGTTCATATATCTGTTGCCATACAGGTTCTATCTCATGCAAAATACGGTTGTTTAAAATTTTTGTAAAAATTTTATAAACCGCATTCAAGCAGGTGATAGGCCTGTAATTCTTTGGGTCAGACAAGTCACCTTTTTGGTATCAGTACGGTTCGCCCTTCCACGAGCCAGTCTGGAATCGGTTCGTCAGCTCTAATGTACGATGTAAATATACGGGCCAGATGGAGGTGGGTAGAAGTAAACTTCTTCCACCAAAAGACATTTATGCCATCTGGTCCCGGGGCAGCCCAATTTTTGCTGCCATTTAGAGCTGAACGAACTTCATTCACACTGACTGCAGGGTGCTCTTCATCAGCATTCTGTCTACGGTGTTCTCGACAGAATGCTTTTAAAGTCGTGCAGAGCTGGAGTATTGGCGTTCACGTTTGGTTCACATCCATTCAACTCCGCCCAAACAGCTTCCACCCGCTCAGGTGTTGGATAATTCCCGGTAACATCGGTCTTTGGTGTCAGAAACCGTGAAGGGCTGGATCGAAACAACGAGTTGTCGACCAACCGCTTCAGCCTTTTCTCTAGTGACTTTTTGGCAGTCACTAAAGCCCGCAATTTATTGAGAGACTCTTCCTTGATGACAAGAAGAGTACTCTTATTCAGTGTGTGATGACGCCACCGAAGTTCAGCAGCAATGCGTCGAATTCCGGGGCGTGTATGCTCTTTGAGTTGTTTCAAACTCAATCACACACTGAATGCGGGAGACCTGTTTCCGGGATCTGTCAATTTTGAGTCCAAGTTGTGAGATGCGCTGTCTCAACCTTGCCTCGATCGAGAGACAATGTCTCTCTCTCGGAAAAGCCGAAACTGCTGCACCATACACAACCTGGCTCAAAGTGAGCAGGGTGGAATCCTCCAGGATGTTTGCACGGAGATCTTCATTTACCGCTTCTAGCTGTTGTTGGGAGTAAGTTATCTTTTTAGATATACTTACTTGCCGTCCTATAAAGGGATTGTTGTCATCCAAGGAGGAACGGCGTCGCTCTTGGTGTAATTGCGCCGGAAAGGAAAGTCTATTAGACTGCCTTCTATCCGGCACAAGCGATCTTCTATTACGCCGAAGATAAGCGGCATAATTACGCAGGTGTTTAGGCGTAAAATGCTCTAGCTCCGGATGCATATCACTCCAAAGAGTGTGCATCCGGGCCATATAACCGCTCACCCCCGGCTCGCTACGTTGGTAGCACACCAAGAGGTCGACTCGTAGTTCCTCCGTCCACTTAAAGAAAGTCCTTAAAGCGCCAGGGTCGTCATCGTTCATCGGGTCCGGCGTGCTCCTCCCACCTGATGAATGGTCCTCATCCGAAAAGGACCGGTTGTGGGGAGCACTTCTGAGATTACGCCTTGTTGTAACTCAGTATTTCAATGCAGTGGGTAGTTGGCCCACTGCATCGGCTACGTCGTTCGCCTACAGACCTGGTGTTATGGTCTGCGTTTCCCGCGATGCGCCGCTTGGAGGCCACGTAGCAAGCACCGCTTATTATTATTATTATTATTATTATTATTATTATTATTATTATTATTATTATTATTATTATCATTTTTAAATTATTGAGTATTGAGGATTAAATTTGAATTTATAATTATCTCAATTACAAAAAAATGTAAAAATTCATGTAAAATTAAAGTTTCAATTGATAATTTAGTTTGTTAATCTAAGCCAAAGAGTATTTGCGGCTAATTTATATAAAATTTTATTGATGCTGCTACATATTGTACGATAAGTGATATTTTCATTGATTTATATTGAAACTTTATAAACATTCAATTTCTGCGGGAAAAATACAAACTTTGAATTGAAAATTTTTTTAATAACAAATAATGTTAAAAATTTTTTTTAATATAAAATCCCTAGAATTAATTATTAAATAACTTTCCATATGTATTTTTCTAAATATATTTTCTTTTAATTCAATTGCATTTATTACCTAGAGTCAATACTTAAAAGAGCTAGAATTGTTTGATTTTGCTTTCTTCGGAAAAGTCAGCTGATCAAGATCTGAGTAATTCTGTTCGAGCTGTTACGTCCCGGTTTCCTCACAGGTTTGTAGGTAGCCGGTAGAACAACTAGAGCTGGAGATAAAGATGTTACGACCTCCAGAGTCGTAAGTAGAGGTTCTCGAATTAACTCCGAAATAACTAACTTCGGTGAATTTAATTAACAAATAGCTTTATTTAACTATTTAAAATACACGTTTAATTAATATGATTTGACAACTGCCGTGAAGTACGTAATGGTATTTCGTAACCGGAATTAATAGTCTCACGACAAGTATAAATTATGAAGAGTCTTAAGTGCGTAACTTTAAGATTAAGAAGAGCCCCGAACTACCCGTGCACCCTGCTTATATGTCCTCGTCCAAGGGCCGCGCCCTGGGAAGAGTAGGGTTGCGTATCGGGCCCCGAACGTCCTGTTCTCCTGAGTTGATGTGCGTGGCGTTTCCGAGGCCCACTCGGATGACGCACGCTGACTCAACTCCAGAGTCCAGGACACGCGAGCGTTCGTTATCGTTTGTTTATTTAGAACATTCCTCGAATGTTCTCGAATACCTTGTGTACTCAACGCTAGTTGTCTTACAATGAATCATTCTAGTTTTTCCATTAACATTCTTCGAGAGAAAATGTTAATGTGAACTTAAAAATATTCTGTTTACTCAGGTGTTGGCTGAGTTTCACTTTTCTTATCATTTTCTATTTCTAATATTTTAGTATTTAATATTTAACATTTGGATTTCTTTACTTATCATTTTACATTATTATTTATAAAATAAGAATATTTATGAAATTATAGTATAATTATTAGAGTTTTGAATTAGCGCGCGTATTTACTATAGAGACATCTGCGAATGCAGGTGGGGACGTAACACGACCCTCCCTCTAGACAAGCGTCCCGCTTGTTACTTAGGGGGTGTTGAATGTAATATCTACTATAAATAATTGAAAATTATTTCGCGCGTTATGCATTGTCCTAAAAAAAATTTTTCAGGTGTTTGCCCTCTCCCAGTAGACTCGCGTCCCCGTGTGTCAAGGTTTACTTCCGAAAAAAAAATTTTTCAGGAGTTTGCCCTCTCCCAGTAGACTCGCGTCCCTGTGAGTCAAGATTTACTTCCGAAAAAAAATTTTTCAGGAGTTTGCCCTCTCCCAGTAGACTCGCGTCCCTGTGAGTCAAGGTTTACCTCCGAAAAAAAAGTTTTTCAGAAGTTTGCCCTCTCCCGGTAGACTCGCGTCCCTGTGAGTCAAGAGTTACTCTTCTGATTTCGTAATAACTATTTTACCTGTCATGGGATTCTTTTGTAAATCTTTCTTAATTTCCTTTAAATGGTAAAGTAGTTATCGAGTTTTGTAATTATTTTACGTTTATTTTTGTAACATCGAATTGCTCACTACGTACTTATTTTTCTCTCTAAGTATTTGTCTGTTTAAAATTTATTTTACGCTTTACCGGAATTTTAGTAGTAATACTCTTTTTACTTAATGCTTCTAATTTTATCATTACATATTTATTTTAGTGATTAAATGTATAATTTTACTTTGGATATCTTTGGGCCTCTCAAAGGTCCTAATCTCCTTATTTTCGGAAAGGAAATAAACGTACTTATGTTTTATCTTTTTTTTTTTTTTTTTTTATCACTTAAGCTATTAGTCGAGACGTCTACTGCTAAATTAGAAAAAAAAATTTTATGCATATATTTATGAAAATTGTTATAAAATATTTTATATGTTCCCTTTTATTTATTCGTGATTACTATTAATGTTAAGGTTAACGTTTGTTATTTATTTATCTGATTACTGTCTTTATTTTTTTTTGTTTCCTGAAAGAAAGTTAGTCTTTATTTTTCTGAAAAAAAAATTTGTTTCTCGTCATATTTTCTGTTTTACATGTACTTATTATTGTTTTATAGTTATTTTTGTTTATATCTTGAATTTATAATTTCTGATTTATCGTTTATTTTTCTTTACTTTCCTGTATCTTTAGGGAGCGAATAGAAAGAAGAGAAAAAAAATTTCTTGATGATAACGAGAGAGACGAGAAGATATGAAAAATAATTGTTTCTAAATTGATTTTGGTATTTTGTGTATGTTTAAAAAAAATTTTTATTTATGTATTCGAAAAGGAAAGGGTTCTTGAGAGAAGGAAAAAAAAATTTGTCACCACGTGTTTGTAGTTGTCAATTTTTTTTTTTAAAACTTTGACCCTGTCCATTGTTACCTGTAAGAGAAATGTATCTATGGTAATTTCTTCTTTACTAATTGCACTAATTATCGCGTTTTTATTAATGTGCTATTTTTGCTCTGTCACAATGGACTATTTTTCTTTTTCCCTGTGTTATTTCTATTTCAATATCATTTTTATCTGGGAATATTTCGGTAATTTTATATGGACCTAAATAATTATCATCAAATTTGCCTGTCTTTTGATTTTTGACTAAATAAATGTTTTGACCTATTTTAAAATTTATTGGATGTATATTTTTATCATATCTAATTTTTGATTTTTGTTTTGCTTTTTCTAGATTTTCTCTAGCTTCTTTTTGAGTTTCTAACAGTCTCGTTGCGTGATTTTTGACATAGTCAGCGTACGTAGGTATGTCGTCTAGATAAGAGAATTCTGATGGTAAACGAGCTTCTTTTCCAAACACTAATTTATAAGGTGTAAATTTTGTACCTTCGTGTACACTAGTATTATATGCTAATGTCGCTTGTGGTAACCATCGGTCCCAATCATTTTTAGTTGTGTAATGTTTGATATAATCTGTTAGAACTTGATGACTTCGTTCTAAACCACCGTTTGCTTGTGGTCTAAACGCGGTTGTTATAATAAGTTTATTTTTAAATGTTTTTGCTAAACAAGTCATAACTTTTCCTATAAAAGCTTGACCTTGATCGGTTAAAATAACTTTTGGACATCCGAATTTACATATAAAATGTTCTACTAAGGCTTCTGCAATATCTTTAGCAGTCATTGTTACTAATGGTATCGCGAAACAAAATTTTGAAAGATCGTCCTGCATGGTTAGAATATAAGAATAACCATTTGCTGACGTTTTATTCGGAACTACTATATCTAATGCTAATTTATCCCAAATTTGTGCTGATGTATCTGTAATTATCATCGGCTGTTTTGTTTTTATTCTTACTAATTTCTTTTTCTGACAACTTATGCATTTGCGTACAAAGTCTTCTACTTGATTTTATATTATCCCAAAATATCTCTGTCTAATTCTATTGTATGTCTTTGTCACTCCTTTATGACCTG
This sequence comes from Cotesia glomerata, assembly GCF_020080835.1. Lineage (NCBI taxonomy): Eukaryota > Metazoa > Arthropoda > Insecta > Hymenoptera > Braconidae > Cotesia > Cotesia glomerata. The sequence goes on along the minus strand of NC_058166.1, from coordinate 6,844,954 downwards.
CCATTGGAGTTTCATGATTTTCTAACATGATTTTATATCTGTCTTCCACCGGAGGAATTATAATTAAATCTCTACAAATTGTGAATTTAATTTCTGTTCCTGCAAAAATTTTAGTGATAATACTTTTTATTTTAGACCAAACGGTTTCATTTAAGTTACTTCGACCTTGTGAAACGCTAATTGTTTTAATATTATTATTTAGTAGATAAGTCTTTAGATTTTTGAAAGATTTTAAATAGTCTAATTCTGTCGGATTATCTTTGTTATTACTTTGTGTTACTAAAGCGATTACCTTTTTTCTAGAAGTACCCATTTTAATTATATCACCCAATTTATATGTACTATTTGGCTTTAATTTATTTAAATATCCCAATTCTATAAGTTTCTTACCGATATCGCTATGTACTGTACCGTCTGCATTTATAAAACATAAATAACTATTTTTCTGCATTTCTAAATTATCTTTTGTTTCTAATATATTTTCGTTACTAAAATCGTCTGAAATATTCGAAAAATCTGAGTCTGTTGAATTATCATCCGAATCATTATCATCTTCGGGTGAATCGTCATTATTGTCGTCAGGCGGATCGTTGTCGTTGTCTATAGGTCGAGCGTTATTATCGTCACTAAGTTGATCGTTGTTGTCATCACTAGATCGATCATTATCGCTGCCATTAGGTTGATCATTGCTAATTTCACCACCCAATGCTACTGCATTATTTATATTATTAGTCTTTTTTGTATGAGGATCTAATTGTTGCGAATTTATTCGGTTACTATTATCGTCATTTTGTCTGTCATCGTCGGAATCGTCTATGTATGAAGCGTTTATTGTTCGATTGGAATTGTTTTGAGTTTCGTTTAATGTTGTATTTTCTTTTTCGGGATTTTCTGTATCTGGAATGGGTAAATTAGGCTTTTCGGGTTCTGTTTGTACGTCGATACGATCGAAATTTATTTGATTTTGAGCTTGGCTCGTTTTTTGTGAATTTGAATCTTTTTTGGAATTTAGTGGGATTAAAGGATTTATGTTTTTAGCGATATTATTTTCAGCTATTGTTGATAATTTTCTTTTTGTTTTCTGAATTTTATTTGTATTTGAATTACCGTTATTATTATTTTTGAGTGCTTTTAACGTTACCATTATGTCTGGTAATTTGATGTTTTTTTGTCTTTTTGTAATTTTATTGTTAAATTGTTTATTTTGAATTTTCTTTGAAAGAGTCTGTATTATTTTTGGTGTATGTTTATGTATGTGTGTATGTGTGTTTGTGTTGTCTGATCCACATGTACATGTTTTCGGTTTTCTCTGTCTCGTTGACCTGCGTAACGGCGGAGGATCATTAGTCTTTACCGTTTGAACTATCTCTTTTCTATCGTCTTTGTTAAAGTCTATTTGTTTGTCTGTTATTTTATTTTCTGTCTGTTTAATAAGCGTTAAAGGTAATTGTTCAACAGATGGATCTACTGTCATTGACTGTGTCGCGTTTGAAATTTCTTGTATGTCTTCTGTAGACATATTATTGTCATTATTATTATTAATAATAGCTTTAACTGTTATATGTTGCGGGTGATCGCCACCTGCGTCTGAGGACCACGGTATGGCGCCTCCCATATCTTCTACTTTACGTTTAACTAATTTATTCGGTGTTCTTTGAGAAATTGGAATTGTTTCTATAGGAGATTCTGAACTTATATCGTTTGAATTATTTGAATATATTTTAGATTCTACGATTTCTGATTCTTCAGTATTTGATTCGTCATCTGAAGTATCGATAATTCTAAACGTCGTTTTACTAATATTTTTATTAATTCTTTTACGCGTACGAAATATTGGAGACGGTGTAAAATCCGCGAACTTTTGTGTTCTCTTATATTGAAGAGGAATAAATCTATTTTTGAATTTATTATTTTTAATTTTTGTATTTACGTTTGGAGTAAATTGTGTAGATGTCGTTGGTATATCTGTGTTTTCTGTAGGTGGTAATGTAGGTTCTGTGATTTTTGTGTTTTTGGATTTTTGTGTTTGAGGATTTTTGGATAATGGATTCTGTTCTTGTGAATTATTTTTATTTGAAGATTTATTTGAATCTTTATTTATGTATGATAAGTCGAAGTCAGTCATGTCTGATTCTTCGTCTGATAATAAAACTTCATTATTTCTAATGAGTTTCTTTCTTAACGTTAGTGCGTCAATTACATTACCCGATACTGATGATGATGATTCATCAGAATAGTCAGGTAAATTGCTTACATTACCTACCATGCTAAATTTATTTTCTGTATTTGATGATTTTGAATCATTATTTGATTTATCGTTTTGATTATTATTATTTGATGAATTTTTATTTTTGTCTGAATTCATTTTGTTATCCGTATATGCTAAATTTAATTTTGGATTTATGTTTTTGTTTTTGTTATTTGATTTATCGATAGGGTGTGAAATAAACCGTTTTTCGTTTTGGTCGGAGTTTTCACTAATCCTAACTTTATTTGATCCCTTTGAAAATGACCGTTGATTTATAGGGTAGCTACTCCTATTTTCATCGCGTATTTCTAAAGGTATTTCGACTGAGGCGCATGGCTCAACCGCCTGAATATCTGTTTCAGGTTTAGAATTTTTATTTGAATTTTTATGAACGAACGCATTAGCTATCTGAATCTTTTTGTCAGATTTTTGCCTTTCGACTGGGTCGTTTGATCTCGCCGCCTGAGTGCTTTCATCAGGTAAAATCGCGATTTTATTAGCCTCCTGGTTCTTTTGCCAGTAAATGAGGTCCTTTCGACTGAGTCGCTTAACCCCGCCGCCTGAGTGCTTTCATCAGGTGAAATTTTTGAATTCGTATTGCTAATCCCGTGCACTGAATTAGTAACGATTTTTGAAAATTTATTTTTAGTTTTTGAATTTATTTTTGAATTTTTGTCCGAATTATTTGTTTCTGAGTGGATAGCCACTTTCGGTTTCTTTTGTAATTTTGATCTCAGAACCTGATGTATCGGTTGTTCTGAGTCTCGCGATTCCCGGTTTGCCCGTGGGTCGCCATTTAAATTTTATTGGATAGGCTTCGCGTTTTTCTGTTAACGGATTACGAGACAAGGCGTCGGCATTTGTATTTTTCTTACCTGCTTTGTATAATACAGTATATTCGAATTCTTTAAGACGCTCTCGCCATCTCATTACACGAGATGTTGGGTCATTCATAGAGTTTACCCACACTAAAGGTCTGTGGTCAGTAACGAGAGTGAATTCTTTACCGTAAATATAAGGCCTAAAAGTTTTCATACCGAATAGAGCTGCAACCATCTCTTTTCTGTTGTAGAGTAATTTTTCTCGTGTTTATTTAGTACACGAGAGGCTGCTGCTACTATTTTATCTTCACCTATTTTACCCTGAGAGAGAATTGCACCAACTGCGTAGTTAGATGCATCGGTCGTTAAAATAAAAGGTTTTGAAAAATCTGGATATTGCAGTATTGGAGCTGTACACAGTTTATCGCGTAAAGTTTCGAAAACTTCCTGGTGTTCAGGAGTCCAGATAAATTTTGCGTTTTTACTTGTAAGATCCGATAATGGCTTAGCTATTTTTGCAAAATCTTTTATGAAACGTCGATAATAACCAGCAAGTCCGAGAAATTCTCTTACTTGTGTGGTACTAATGGGTCTTTTGTATTCTTTAATTGCTCTAATTTTCTCGGGGTCAGGTTTGACAACCGTCGGCAGAAATGAGATGACCTAAGTAAATGACTTCTTTCTTAGAAATTCGCATTTATCGGGTTGAAAACTTAAGTTAGCTTTACGTAAACGTTCTGCTAGTCTTTCGAATTTAGAAGTGTGCTCTTCGAGAGAACGAGCATAAATAACTATATCATCTAAATAAACAAATAAATCTACGCCTTGTAAACCGCGTAATACTAAATCCATTAATCTTTGAAATGTTGCAGGTGCATTTTTAAGTCCAAATGGCATTCTGTTAAAGTGATAATGACCACGAGGAGTTGTAAATGCTGTTTTATGTTTATCTTTTTCATCTACTTTTATTTGATAAAAACCTGATTTTAAGTCGAAAATTGAAAAATAAATTGCACCGCCTAATTGATCAAGTATATCATTAATTAGGGGCAATGGATATGCATCGCCAATAGTTTTCTCATTTAATTTACGATAGTCAATTACTAGTCTGTATTTTATTCTGCCTTGAGAATCTTTTTTCTTAGGTATGATAAATAAAGGTGAATTGTATGGAGAGGTAGATGGTTCGATAACATCCATTGACAGAAGTTCAGTAATTTGTCTTTCGATTTCCTCTCTATGTGAAGGAGGATGCCTATATTGTCTAGTATTTACCGGTATATCGTCTTTAGTAGGTATGATATGTGAAGCTACTGATGTTGCTTGCAAATTTTCTCCCGGAATGCTAAAGAGGTCAGCATATTTTTCGATTAATGAAATTATTTCTTTACGCTCTTCATCATTCAAATGTTCTAAACGCAAGAGACTTAATACATTATCAACGCGATTTTCCCGGGCCCTGGTACTTTTATTATCTTGTTGATCTGTTTCATCTTGCGGTAAGGAAGTGCTACCTTCTTCGCTTGTTTCAAAAGGATACAAGGAGATTATTGGCACTTTTACTTTGACACTTTTACTAAGAGTATTTATTGCATACAAATGAGCTATACCATTACGATTACTAACTATTGCTTCTCCAGCAAAAATACCGTCACCTAAATCTATACGAGGCACGTATCCTTCACTAAGATTGTTATCTACTCGAACAAACATTGCTGTTTTAGTTCTAGGTTTTAAGACAATATACTGTTCTTCTGTTAATGAGATTTCTAAATTATTTAATTTTGTGAAAGTTACTGTATTTTGAACCAAATCGATTATGCCGCCTTGTTCGCGTAAAAATTCCATACCGATTATGCCTGTGTAATCTAAAGGAAAATCATCTGAGATTACATGAAAATATGTGTTTTTATTAAAAATTTGAATTTGTGTTCTACCGAGTGTAATTGCTTCTGAAACTCCGTTTAAATTGTAACAAAATGAATCATCGATTAAATTTTTATTTTTGACTTCGCTATATTTGATTAAATTTAAATTACACCCAGTATCTAATAAAATTTTTCCGTAACTTGAAATTATATCTTTTGATTTAATCATTATGGATGTAGGCTTGTAATCCGATGACATTGCGCCTACGAAATATGTTTTTGAAGGCTTTCTTATTTTTAATTTTGGTTCTGGCACTGCTGGGGTAACGCGTTTCCCCCTGATGTGCCTGGAGGGGAAAACGTTTGTCCGTTTCCCTGTGCCGCTTGAAGTCCAGCTTGTTTACCTAGGTCATAACTTCTCTTACGACATTCTTTTTCTACGTGCCCGAAATTTTTACAGTAATCACATTGCGTTTGACTACTATTATTATTATTATTACTTTTATTTTTATAGTAATTACCGTTGGAACTAGAATTGTTTTTATTATTATTTCTGTTATGGTTATTATTTTTGTTATTTCTGTTGTAATTATTATTATTATTATTATTTTTAGAATTTTCGCTCTTTAAATATCTACAATCTCCTCTATTATGATTATTTCTCTTACAAAAATCGCAATATTTATTTGTCCCGTTTGAATTTGTTTGGGCATTTTGTTTATTATTTTGTGGATTGTTTGTTTGATCTGTAGTTTGGTTATTTTGTATTGCGTGACAGTCTGTATTGTTAAAAGTTTTAAACATGTTATTTATATTACTCATTGACTCTAATGTCTTTTTCCGTATCTGATGCTGCTTTAGCAGCGGTCTGAAGGTCTACGTACTCTGCTTGACGCAGGTATATTGCTATTTGTGGGAACAATCCGGCTAAAAAGGTTTGGATTGCCATTTCTGAAGCTAATATTTTCTTTTCATTTTTGTTTATACCTGTTGAATCATCTATTTCTGCTAATGTTTTTCTCAAATGTTCATCTACTCTAAAATGAAAGTCCATAACACGTTCGTTAGGCTTCTGTTTAAATTGGTTAAATTCGTTTAGCCAAACAGAAACTTGTTTGCTACGACGATAATTCAAATTTAAGAATGTAATTAATTGATCTACTGTATTTATTTCTGCATTTAATAGTCGAACTAAAGGTCCGCCTTTACATTTTGAGATTAATAATCTAACTAATACTTTTTCGTCTACTTCGCGAATATAAGCTTTTGCGTCAGTACATAATTTCGTGAATGATTCTACTGGAATTGTCGATCCGTCGAATTCGGGGATAGTCTTAAGAAAATAGTCAAATTTATTTAGATTTGGGGTACCGAAAATTTGAGGGTTAGCTCTTTGTTGTGTTTGATTTTGTGCGTTTAAATCATTTTGAAGAGTTTTTATACTATCATTAATTAATCGTTGACAATTTTGTTCAAAACTATTTTTCATTTCCTCTCTCTCTGTTAATAATTCTTGAATTTGTTGTTCTAGGGCCTGTATTTTACCCGTAGTTTCTGCTATAGTCGTTTCCATAGCTTCGGTGCCGTTAGTCATTTTGGAAATTTAATAATAAAAAGAAAATTTTACGAGAGAAAAAAAAGAGAAAAAAAAAATTTGAGCGATAATCGAGATTGTAAAAAAAACAATACTATTTTTGGGTTGACGAGAAACAAATATTCAGAAAAATAAATGACTTACTACTTAGGAGTAATTATATTTTGAAGTTCTCGTTTTTGACCGGGCTGATGGTTGTCGGCTTATCTATTCTGTCCTTGGGCGTTGGCTGTCGGTGTTGTCCTAGG
>NC_058166.1:6826924-6838075 GCF_020080835.1 Cotesia glomerata | reverse complement strand
AATTTATAAATTGTGTCAGTCACTTGATAAATGAGCTAAAAAATGGAAGAGCCGTTGAAGTTCAACAAGTTAATGATTTCATCATCGGAGTTCCTATTGGAATTGGTAATTACAAAGTTAAAGTATTCACAAAACTTTTATATTTGGTAAAAAAAATATTGTTTTATTATATTAAATAAAGATAGTATAAAAATTTTAATGAAAATAATAGTTTTGATATATTCAGCGAAGTTAAAATAATAATATGTATTCAATTATACAAAAACTTGAGTAATTAATTGGTCTATTTTATCTAATTTACAACGCTCACATAGTTCTGAAAATATATCTTGATAAAACGACTCAAGTCTGATCATATAGTAGTTATATTCAGATTTACTTGTAATTTAATACTTTATTTGTTATATGAATATCATTTTATTTAGAAAAAAATTATGTTTCAGAATTCATTGTCGGTGAACATATCACAGATTGTGTGGTTTGTGAACAAAATATTACAAATCATATTTGTTTACCATGCAACCATTGGTTTGGATGTTCACAGTGCGTACAAAACATGCGAGCCCTTCTTGCTCGAGTGAATGCGAACCTAAGTTGTCCAACTTGTGCCAACGTTGTAGAATCATTTGAAATGATTTTTTAAGTTCTAAATTAACATTAATTTTTAACGATATTCACAAAATAAGTATGTAATGAATGATAAATCATCGTTATATTTTTTTATGTGTGCTCCAGTCTGATTTAAGTATCTTATATTATAAAAGAAAATGTCTCTTTTAAATGTATGTATGATTTTTACTATCATTTCTGTACTTCCTTAACAAATATTAAAGTAAAAATTTATATTTAAAGGAAATTATTTGTAGGTATTTATTTGTTAAAAAATTATTAAATATATGCTAAATCTTTTTTCACAATAATAATTATTTTTATATTATAATTTTGTGTTACTTAGACATGTTGATGGAGTTGCTAGTATCCTAGAAGTTTATGGTACTTTACTCTCTTAATTTTCAACTGATAATTTTATTTACTTGTTAACTATTAAACTTTTTATTTCTTGAGTCACAAAAGAGAAGGTTCTTTCTATTAGCACCACGATATTTTCTTGCCATCGTTCCCACTGTGTCTTGAATGGCTCAGTTTTGATCCTTCCGATGCTAAATCAGGTACTTAAAATCTACCATATTTTATTGAGCATGAAATATTAAATATTCAATTACCGTAAGTGTTAATTATGTATTATCTTTAATTATTATCATGTATATTAAATTAAATTTATACGATCAACTAATCAGTTATTTTAAACATAGGCATATATTAGCAAGTGGATCTGTTAAAACGATAAAACAGTTCTACTATGGGACATTGAAAAAGGAGTCCCAGATATGAAGCTAGATCAGTTTCACGAAATTGTTGGAGCACTTCAGTGGCATCCGAAGAAATCTTACATGTTACTGGCTGGGTCTGAAGACAAGTAGACATTTATTTTCATGATAATTTTTTTTTTAATTAAATAAATAAAAAAAAAAATTTTTATTTTAGAACCGCAAAATTATTTGAATGTCGAATGAGCGATACATTCAAAATGTGGGAAGCTACTGGAGAGGTTGAACGTGTCTTGTAGAGTCATTTTGAGCCCAATTATTTCTTTATAAGTATTTTAAATTAATAGTCATAGAATTAAATTTTTTAATTTAATTATAAATATCATTATAAATAATTAATCATTGTATTTTTAGTTAAGTACTAAAAATGTAATCATTGAGTGCATTAATATTTGGCAAGGACAGCATTTATGGGAAATAAAAGGTCACGAAACAGAAATAACGGGCTTGTCGCTTAGTTCTTCGTGTTCAGGATTTTTGGTAACCTCATCTGCAGATGGAATAGTTAAAGTATGGGACGCATTTTGAGCTCCCAGTTATTGGAACCCGTTTGGGAAATAGAAACAAGTCTGGGAGCTATTCAGTGTCTTCATTTATCTCCAAATAGTCAGTTTACTATCGCTGTCGATGGTGACCACAAATCTCATAATTTCAAAGTCTAGGACCTCACGGAAAATTTGAGTGGTAAATATTTAAATTCAAAATTACTTTTTGATAAAATTAATTAAATTCTATTAACCATTTTTTTTTGTCAAGGAACACTCTCGGTCACAAACTTTGATTGAACCGGTCCAAAATGAAGAATCTGATGCCGAAAACCCTGAAGAGATGGAAACTGATGAATGAATTAGATTTTAAGGGAAAAAGTTTTAAAAAATTATAATTATGATATGTTTTAATTTCTTTTGTATTAAAGAAAAATTTTATCTTTCTAAAATAGCTAAGTTTAATTTTATTTTATGAAAATTCCTACTTCTAGCGATAATAAAAATTTATACAATATTTTAAATTGAAGAAGCAGTTTTAATTTATGAACAAATGCGCTTATAATTTTTTAGCGTCTCCAAAGATTAAATTTTTGAAATAAATTTTTATGAAAATTTTTATTTAGCATTAATTTACATATAATTAACATTAATTTTTAACAATATTCATAAAATAAGTATGTAATGATTGATAAATCATCGTTATATTTTTTTTCGTGTACTCCAGTCTGATTTAAATATTTTAAATTAAAAAAAAAAAATCTCTTTTAAATATATATATGATTTACTATCATTTCAGTATTTTTTTTTAACAATTATCAAAGTTTAAATTGATATTTAAAGGAACAAAAATATCTTGTTTTTTTTTAATTTTTTAATATTTTTGAGTTTACTAATTATATCTGATATTCCAATAGTTTTTTTTTTTTAACTTTAATCTAAGTTTAAACGAATTATATTTAAATAAATAATTTTTTCTTCTCGTGTTATTCTAATTACATATATATAATATTCATATGACAAGAACGTAATTATTGATAAATGTTGAGAAAGTGTATAAGTAAATAAATAATAGTTTAAGTTGAAACAAATAAAAAACAGTTTGATTTGAATATTTTATATAATTAAAAAAAAAAAAAAAAAAAAAAAAATTACTTTATAAATAAAAATAAATAATTTCCCATTAAATAAGCGATTTTTTGTTTTATTTTATTAATCAATATTTACATATTTTAATAAATAAAAACAATAAATATTTTCAAGAAGAATTATTCTTATTTAGTATAAAAAGGTTGTGTTTGAATTAGATGTATAATTTAAATTTTCTCCACCACCAGTTACCTAACAAAATTTACCTTACCGACAGCTAATTTCTTACTTGTGATTTAGAAAACTTAGAAGACAGATCAATTATCGTTCTTTTGTAATTTTTCATGGGTTACAGTTTAATTTCTTTCATAAATATGATATTGAAATGTTTCAATGTTTGTATTTTATTACATTGAATTAAACATTATTTGACCTATATTAAGTGTTATGTATGAAGTATTAAATGTATATAACTTGTTAGAGAGCAAGTTACTTTTTGAATTCCTTTACAATTATTACATTGGCAACATTTCCGTTCGTATCACTCAGATGACCCCGTATACAGATATCGATCACCGTATAATGTGCTATATGAAGTGGTGCTGAAAGCGTTCAAAGCGTCCAACGTGAATGTAGCCATAGTATATTTGTATATGTCCGATTTCGTTTAGTAACAGAGTTATTGTTATTATTTTATTATTATATTATGTTCCTGTATATTACTATCATATTATATTAATTATTAAAATAATAATAAATTTCTGTATTAATTATTAATAATAATAAATTTCTGTATACGTTATTACGTTCTATAGTATGATACAGCCGTATTGTATCTATCTATAATTAATCCCGTTCTACATAGTACGTTCGCGTGCTATAGTTAATTGCGTGCTATAGTAAAACCTGCTCTTTTCTCATCAAAAAATATCCAGGATCTAAAAAACGGCGTTGCTATAGTTTCTGCTAGTGAATTTATCGAATTTTAATTAAAAAAATAATGACTAGTGGACTATAAATTAATTAAATTAGCAATTCACACCATATAGAATACATATTTATTATCAATTGCATCAAACAGTCAGTTAAGGTGGTTTAATAATTTTCAAACCTCACAAAACCGTTCTGCTTACGGTAAACACATTTGGTAGTCTGGCGCTCCGTTTACAACGGGATTTTTGAACGGACCTTGGCGCCAGATTCTACCGAATCTGTGGATAAATTAAAAATCGATTTAAAAATAATTTTCATTACAAATTGAGTTTATCAAATTGTTAGGTTATTTCCCTGAGTATTTTTCACGTCGAGTCAAGATGCGCGTGCATGTCCCATGCTTCTCCGTATGGTTCAATCGTCTCCGGGACTGCTGGTTCAATTGACCCCGTATAATTTTAAAACAATTAATAGTAAATAATAAATAAATAAACCATTCTATCACTATAAACAAAGTTGAGGATTATAAAATAAAAGTATTTACAACGACTATAATTCAAATTTGATCAATTAATTCAAAAATTTAAATATTATTAAACAATTTGTCACCAGCCGAAAAGAAAGTTTGCATGCCTAAAAATAAGAAAATCTCAATTTTTCAAAATTTATTAATCGTAATGATGTCAAATTTTGATCATATTCGAGTTTAACATATTAGAATCTAATTCTAAGAGCATGGAGCGTTTTTTCAACTTTTTCGATTTTTTAAGTCGAGTGGTTCCATTGCCCCGTGGTTCATTTGACCCGCTTCTCCCCTACAACCGACTTATGAATGTTATTCTGTCAAGAATTCCCAACAGATCCTTATGAAATTTAGTATACAGATTCCTAGGACAATATAAATACATACATATATAAACTTTTGAACTATATACATTTTCTGACTCAGCTCGACAAACTGAGTCAGAAAGTGACTCAATTTTTTAAAAGTTGCGCCATGAGGACGGCTGCAATAGTTAGATTTTTATGAAATCTACTAAAAATGACCCAGCGAAGCGGATGTTCACGGCTAGTAATAAATATAAAATCATCACATGAACTCATAAAAAAGCAACAAAAATTTAATCAAAATATACAGAAGGTTACGTTATTATGTAAAATACATCAAATGTGATAAACATCTAAATAGTTCCAAAAAATAAGTTAATAAATTTCAAATAATTACTAATGTTATTGAAAACACATCAAGATTTTGAAATTCTTTTTTGTTTTAAATTGAATTTACACATAATTTACGCAATTTTTTACAAAAAATTATTTTATATTCTTAAAGTAGAGTCTTTGAGTTTTATAAAACTCTAAGACAAAGTATGATTATCGCTACAAAAAGACTAGTTACAGCCATTTAAAAATGACTAAATTTCGAAATTTAAAGAAATAGTTGGCAATTGGGTCATTCCATGTCAAATCGACATATATTTGGAATCAATCACTCTCGATTTGGACAAATTTTGGTCAGAAGTTTTCGTTTATCATAAAACGAAGTTCTGCCAAAGTAAAAACAATAAAAAAATTTTTTTCAAAAGATATGCAAATTCAAAATTTCGCAATTTTTTCAGTTTTTCAATTTTGTTTTTGTAATATCTCGAACGCTATTGTAGATATAGGAACGGCCTTTTGTTTATTTAAAAGGGGACATTTAGGGTTATTGAAAAAAAAATATTTTGGAAAAAAATTTTCAAAAATGCCAAATTTGTCAAATTTTGAATTTTTGAAAATCGTTAAAAATTGACGATCGAAGTTAAAATTTTAGCTCAATTTTTTTTGTATAATACATTGTAGGGTAAATACCCCAATAGATGAACGGCTAAGCAAACTCTCGTGTTCTATTAAAAAAACAATATAGTAATATACAGATAAGTTGTGATAAAGTAAATTATATTTATGTAAAAATATATAATTAACCAGGTAAAAATAAGTAAAACTTCGCAAAACGCTGTAGTAATTAATAAAAAAGAAAAATGTAAGAAAATAAAGTCCAAAACCTCAGTAGATCGACAAAATCTCCAGTAGATGGACAGTCAATAGCAATAGATGGACACTACTTACAAACGATATTTTCGATTAATTATTTATATCAGAAATAATTAATTTATTAATTTTTTCCACTAAAAAATAAAGGTTAATAAAATTAAAGAAAAAAAGTGATAAATCGGATGGTAATTTTCAAAATACATCATAAAGTAATTTTATTAATTTTGAACACGTGATGTTTTCTCATGTAAAGTAACATATAAAATATATTAATATAAAGAATACTAATAATTAATAAATTATCAATATAAATTTATAAAATACAACTTTAAAAACATTTTATGTTGTCTTCTTCTTCCTTTTAATAGGTCTGTTCTCTTTTGCTTTTCTTAATTTTTTCTTTTATTCAGCGTTTTCTTTTTTCTCTTCAATTTCTTCAATAATCATAATATTACTTTCATTTTCAGTACATGTCTGTTTGCTATAATCTTTACTCTTATTCTCACATTGATCCACCAATAAAATTAAAAAAAAAAAATAAGAAAATTCATCATAAACTCAATGTCCATCTATGGGATAAAGGTCAGAAAAGTGTCACCAATAGATGGACACTAAATTCTATCATTTCTTTTCGATTTTATCATTAAAATATTATATTTCTAGCTTTGTTAGTGAAATATAAGCGTAATCATATGTACAAATCTTACTTTTTTTATTATTTTTAATAATAATAAAAAATAACGTCCACCAGCTATCTGTCACATGCTTACTAGTGGTGGCGCTCTCGGAGCAAAACCTCGAGACGTCCAATTTAAATCATTTTTTTAAACTATTATTTTAAATAAAAAGTTAAAAAAAAAATTAATTTTCGCTCTCAGAAGTACTTGTAGACATTAAAAAAAATTAGGACGACGGTTGACCCTAAAGGCCAGCCCTGCAACTTCCCGCTCATTTTGTACTTAAGCGCTCAAAATTACACATTACGTTTTTGAGCTCTTCGAGCTTAAAAATATTTTTGTGTCATTTTGAGCTCTTCGAGCTCAAAACTCTAATAGCAGTTCAATAAAACAATTTTTTTAATTTTCAAACGGCAATAACTTTTGAATGAATGAACTGATGCCGTTGGCGGCAATCGACGCAGTTTTTGAAGCTTCATGACGAATTTTTAAGTTTAAATCGATCAAGCCAGGAATTTCGAAGTAATTCCGAAAAATCGCTATTTTCGGTTTTCTTTCGACAACGATAACTCACGAACGAATCAACTGATTTTGACCGAGCTTACGGTGATCGACGTGGTTTTTTGATCTTAAGAGCTGATTAAATTTTGAAATTGATCGGTGAAGCCATTTAAAAGTAATTTCAAAAAAACCACATTTCAAAAAATTTTTAACTTCCCACTAAGAAAATTGAAAATTTTCAAAAATCGGGAAGTTATTGGTTTTACCCCGTTTTTAGAAAATCGAGTTCTCATCAGATCTTGACGTTTTGAGGTCCTAGGAAGCTTTCCTGAATGTTTTCGCGATGATGTCCGTATGTCTGTATGTATGTGTGTATGTATGTGTGTGTGTATGTATGTATGTATGTGACCCTCTTATAATTTTTGAACCGCTTGTCCGATTTAATCGTGGTTGATGCCATTCGAAAGGGCTTGACCAAACTTAGATTTTGAATACTATTTGGACCGATTCGAACTAGTAGATTTTGAGAAATCTCAAAAAAACTACAAAAAAAATTTTTTGAAATTTGGTTTTTAAAAACCAAATTAAAAAACCACGTCGATCACCGCAAGCCCGTTCAAAATCGGTTGATTCGTTCGTGAGTTATCGTTGTCGAAAGAAAACCGAAAAAAGTGTTTTTTCGGAATTACTTCGAAATTCCTGGCTCGATCGATTTAAACTTGAAAATTTTTCATGGAGCTTCAAAAACTGCGTCGAATGCCGCCAACCGCGTGAAAATCGGTTTATTCATTCAAAAGTTATTGCCATTTGTAAATTCAAAAAATTGTGTTTTATCAAACTGCTATTAGAGTTTTGAGCTCGAAGAGCTTAAATTTACACAAAAATCGTATTTTTGAGCTCGAAGAGCTCAAAAACGTAATGTGTAGTTTTGAGCGCTTAAGTACAAAACGAGCGGAAAGTTGCAAGGATGGCCTTTAGGGTCAATTTAGGGTCGATTTTTGAAAATTTTCAATTTTCTTAGCGGAAAGTTAAAAATAAAGACTTAAGATTTTTCAAAAACAATCATTTTTATTAGGTCTATCAAGTTAGCATGGACTCATCCATCAGGCATTGACTTATTATTCAAGCAACAAAATTTATTTGTGGTGCTAAATTTGTTGCTTTTTTGTTGCTAATTAGTTCCTCTATTTAGACTATTGTTGCTTGTTTAGATTCCGAGAAATCAATAATAATGACCGTCCAAGATAAGCTCTGTCACTGCTAGCTTGATATGCCTATTTTTATTTAATGTTGAAAATAGGGATCCGCGCGACTTTTGTCACACGGCCGCGTCGATGCTAAAATACCACCGCAGTCGCACGGAACCCTATTTTCTAAGATTTTTTCAGCAGATTTACACAGGATTCCTGCAAAAATTTCCGTTACTTTGCAACATAGTAATGGTTATCATTCTAGCATAGGAATAAGGTCTATTCTTTTCTCTCCGTGTGGGATTCGATTGTGTCTCACGAAGATAATATACTTCTGATTCGAAGATGTATCCAAGAATTTATATCTTCAATAATCAAAAGAATCGTTGACTTTGAAATTTTCAAAGATAAGAAGAGCGAGTAGAAATTTTTTACTCGGTATCTCTGCGTATCTAATACTACTTTAAAAGAAATAATATTTCACGTGATTTCGAGGCTGAAGGAGTTTGTAAATATAATATCCGAGAGGTTGGTTAGCAAAAACGATGAACACAGCGTAAAATCGAAAAATAAAATTATTAAAAGGACGACATCGATATCGATCCTTGGTATACGACGGGTACATTTTTAATGTCATCTAATATAAATAAGATACGATATGTAATTTAAAATCTCTTGTGTGTATGAGTGTATGCGTGGATAAACGGAGATAGCAAGTAAATATATGTAATAAGAATGGACCGAAAACGTTTGGCGAAGAGCACGTAATCTAAAGGACAGTGATATGACTCTGGTTACTCGTGGCTAGCAAGCGACACACATAAGCGCAGTGAGTCGTAGAAGATGTCAAGAGCAGAGATAGGATGAAATTAAAAGAAAAAGGAAATAGAAATATAAAAAGTTTAAGGAAGAAAGAAAGCGATACGAGTATACAGCAAAGAAAGAAAGCATTCGGGGGTTCTTTGTAAAATATACACGTATTTAGAGCCTTCTTTCTCTTACTTGTGAACTTCAATACCCATTTACACTCACACTTTCATATTTAGACAGTCGACAGACACATATACGTGTATATATATATATATATATATATATATACATCGACTTTAAGGTAAAAGTCAATTTCATTCCCTGCGACTACACAAGGAAATACTCCATTTCTTTTTATTGACACGGGCGTATTACCAGCGACTTTGGAAAAGAGGCGCCGTGCGAAAGTCATTCGTTGCACATTTACCCCAACCATTCACCCTGCCAAATAGGGCATCTTGAATTAATAGCCAACACTTTATTTTCCTGTTAAATTGTTGCACTCAAATGAATAATTATTCACGAGCTATTTTATTTAACGACCTATATACCTATAATTTATTGACTATAAATCTTAAATATTAACTATTTTATTTTCATAGGAAAAAGACGATTTAATTATTATTATTTCCCTATTAAATTGCTTACAATTAAAGTTTATGTTAAAAGTTTTACATTTTTGAAAATTAATAAATTTGTTATTAATACCTCCTTTCATCGCAAAATTTTCGCTTGAGGTTGCCTGGCAAGGAAAAAAATTTCTGAGAAAATTTACGATACAAATATTGTAAAGCTGGACTATACTTTCATTATTATTAATTATCGAATATTTTAGAACAAAATTTACTATTTATTCACGAAATTTTACAATTTACTATCGTAATTTCACCAAATAATTATTGTATTAAATTCGATTAGAAAAAATACGATATTACTATTGTAGAAAGTAAGAGATTAAAATTTCCAGTGCTGCCTCTGTATCTTTCCAATAGTAGTTTACCTTGGATAGCGTAGAGGGAGAGTCTCTGGCTTCCAACTAATAGTTCTGGGTTCAATTCCCAGATAGAACCAAAATTCCGAATTCTTTTTTCGGTCACTGCAAAGGTACCAATTAGTCCAACCTCCTATCTCTCTCCCTCCTTAAAATTTCTTTTAAAAAACCCGACTGGCAATTTTTACAATAATTAAATTGTCAAGGTCACTAACACATCTTGTATAATTTGCTCTAATATAGTATTCGACTTTTTAAGTCTCTTCCTAGTCTTGTTTGTTGGATAAAATTTACAATAGTAGATCGTAAAAGTGGGTCAAACGTACTTTAGATATTTTGCACACCTCGAAAACGACGGCAAATTTTTTAAGGTAATACGCTTGGTATTATGTGAGACAAAATAATCTTGATTAGATATTTTAAAGGAAATTTTTTTTTCCATCAGTCAACATTTTGCATCTGAAGCAATGAACTTTTATTACTTACTTTGTTAAAAATGTAAATGGTTAGTAAATGCTCCTCTTTTTCAAGAAAACTTTGGTATGTATATATGTATGTATAGAGTAAAACCAGAATCGTCAACAGTAAATTTTTTTCTGCAAAAATACTTTCTTTTAATGTAACATTTTAGCCATTAGAAAATTAAAACTTTCTTTATTCAAGACATCGTTGTTTTATTTTGTTTTTATGTCTCTGTTTTCTTCCGTTGTAATTTCACTATATAAAAAATTCAAAGGATCTTATTTTACTTAATTTTTTTTTTCTAATTAGTTGCTTGAATTCAAAAATAAATGAAATAAAAATTGAATTACTATCACCACTAAAAATTCTTTACTACAGCGTAATTTTCTTGAAAAAATTTTTATCTTTTCTTAACAAGCTCTGCTGCACTAAAATCAAGTTTATAGTCTAATATACCCACTATATTATTGAAAATCTTTATATATATATATATTTTCCGGTGGATTCCAGAATGGTTTAGATTCAAAATTCAGTCCTCGGGAAAGTGATTATTTAATAGATTTTGAACTTCCCACTAAGAAAACCGAAGAT